>NC_066835.1:12213371-12513371 GCF_001640805.2 Lates calcarifer | reverse complement strand
GTGCTTTTGAATGATTTAGGAGAAAACTAGGAGGCTGTACACCCTTTGAACATGTCTAGATTTAAAATGCATGCTTATGTAGTTCACATAACTCCTAACTAAGCTTAGAGGAAGCGTTATCACTCACCTTCCTCCTGCGCAGCCCTGGTGGCCCGGGCTTGGGCCTGTTCAATGCTGACTGGTTTCTGTCTGTGTTCCTGCTGGACAGACAGAGGGACGACGGGGATCTCTGGAAGCTTCTCTCTCCACTCAGGCCCGTCCTGCTCGATCAGCAACTTGGTGATCCTGGCAGAACACACGGAGAGTGCAAGACGTGAGCATGTAAATGGCGAAAGGGGTATGTTTTGTATTAGTTAGATTAATGCTGCAACCACTACAGGGTTTGTGGGCTCTACTTTATGTGATGTCTCTATTCCTTGGCGCGTCGCTCTCTGTGGTACTGAATGTGTTGCACTGCGGTGGTACACTGCACAGACTAAGTGGCAACCATCATGGCTACATGTAAGTGTAGTCATTCAAACTCTCCAATGGCTGCTACAAACTGACTCTAGAAAATGATATAACAGACTGTCTCATTCTAATGCAGTATTATTTTTGGTCACAATGAGCCTCGGAGAGTTGCATCCTTCCAAGACCAGAATTGGTATTCATGTTTTTTGCATCCACACAGAAAATTCAGGGCGTACGTGATAAACACTGCCAGACTTAACCAGTACGTCCATTTCGAAATGCATATTGTGCAGAAAAGCATTATTTAAATACACAGAACCAGTCAGAATAATAAGGTTTCAAGGGATACCAGATATGTATTGCTAAACTATGGAGAAAAGTGTAAAGAATGATGCACACAACACTTATGCAGTGGAGGCAAAAGTGATGTCTTAGGTTTGAATATTTCACTCACCATAAATATTATATAACTGAACTAAATATATATGTGATGCAAGCTGATACAGAATGACATTATCACATGGTTTGGACAGCCACTTTTGAATGAACTCTGAAACTAATGGCTCCCATTCGTTCTAAAAGTTATAGCAGCCACATGACAGCATCTGTAGACAGCTTCATATGTTTAGCTGAACTGAGCTGACCTGTGGATGCTGTCGTGAGCAGCCTGCACCCCGGTGTCAATCTGCAGGACGGTCTTATAATCCACATAGGCCTTTCTGTAGCGCTCCAGTGACTCATAGGCCATTGCTCTGCGCAACAGGGGCTTCAAGGAGTAGGGCTGCAGCTCCAAAGCCCTAAGAGGATCAGAGAGACGCAGAGACAGAGGATCAAACCGTCTACACCTGCACACTGTGTCACAAGAGTAACTGGGCTAATCTGAAGGCTCTTCATTCATAAACATGTGAGGGAGTATTTGTTTTAGACAGACAGATTCCTATAGCCTCCCACGCTAACAATGAAAAGCAAACCCAAACCTGTTACTCCATGGATGATCTCCATGCAAGTTTTTGTGGAAAAGCTGAGCTAGTCTACTGAGCTACTAGCTGAGTGCTGAGCTCCAGTCTGTGACAATCACACTGAGGGCATTATGGACTAATTACAAAGCAATTATCCCTTTTTCTCCATGTACGATAACAATCTCCAGTCTGCTATGGAGGCAGTGTACGAAAAAGCATATGTTAATTTATATTAAGCATTCTATTCTATTCTTTTGTGAGGGTGAAGTGGTGTGGGTCAACTAAACAGAAGGGTCCAAATAATGAGTATCCAGGACAACATGATCATTATGATATTCTGTGAAAGGATAATGCATTTCAAACAATAGTGTAATGTGTTTATAGTTTCTAAGTGTTAATTAAAAGTAAAATTGAAAGTGAAAAAATCGCCGAAAACAAACACCGAAAGGAACTTAACAAGCATTCGAGTGAATTGATTTCAGATAAGTCTTTAGACTATTAATTAAGTGTGTAAGGAAAGCAATGCAGTAATGAACACATCTGCATTAGGCCTCTCCAAACACAACGTCACAGTTTTCAGTCACCTCTGAATGTAAACAGACTAATCACTGATAAACTGATAAATGACAAATTGCCTCAAGTGATGTCACTTGAGTCAGTGTAAGTCTGAAAATGAAAAAAAGATCTGTTGGTTTGGAGAGAGAAGCGAGCTTATCAGATATCTGTAGCCCACTCCTCATCTCTCAGCTCAAGGCTACATTAATTGCTACTAGCATAACACACCCAAATCTCTGATCCAACTGTCTGCAGCTGAGTTGTTGATTATATAGCATCTCTGGTTTTCTTTTATCTTTCTTAAACTGCCATTGTGACCCAGCAATGTTGTAAGAGTAAATGCTAATCATGAGTACTCAGTGTCTCCAAATGAACACATACAGCAATAACAGCAATATACAGATGCAAACACACATCTGACACTAATCACATACTTGGTGCAGTCCTGTATACAGTCCCTGCTGTTTCCATCCTTCAGGTAACAGGCAGCTCTGTTGGAGTAGAGAATACACAGGTCTTCTGGACTATCAATGCCTGCAGGGGAACAACAATAACCACTCATCTGAAAGACCAGACAGTCATCTTTGATCTCTGTATAAAACACACTCAATACAACACTCTTGTAATTAAGAAAATATGATGCTATGCTCGGTGGTTTGGACTCCAGACTGAGGAGAAATCAAGACAACACAAACAGTTCAGTTTAAGGTCACTAGACTGTCAAGAGCTGCTGAGGGGGTGAAAGGTAGACAGATGAATGAATGTGTTATCATTCCCTGTGGTAAAGTAATTTTCTACTCTGTCCTTTCTCTTCTGAGCCTCCACTGCAGTTTCACAGTCCCTTGCAGAGCATCAGTCATTATACACAGCTTCAGTGTCCCAAAACTAATTTCAGCTCTGCTCATAACCCTCTACATTTGTGATCATTCTACAATATTAAAAACAACACATCATCACACTTTGTTGTCAGTCAGTCTCAAAGAATCTTTCTCTTAAGTCTGCTATGGTAATAATTCTACTCTAATCGTTTTAAGTCTGTCTCCAGTGCTGCAGAAAATGCTATAACTCGTGCCAGCTATGAGAGTAAAAGTTGGCTGAGTGCTCTTAAAGTAGCAGCATGACATTCAATTCCACCTAAAAGCCCCATGCACCAGCACATGACTCCTATCTACAGTCAATAGTACTGTTTTGTGCCAACACTCCACTGCATTCACAAATCACCAGTGATGCCTAATGTCTCAGATACTGTTTGTGTTAGCCTAAAATCTAAATATTACTCCACCCAGACAGGTTACAGATCTGAAAAGTGACCTGCGCTCGTCGTGTACTTCAGTTCTAATGTAGGATGGGGAGTGCGTGCATGCAGACTGGATAAATAGAAATGTGCAGCATGGCAAGCATTGGCATAATGTATTAATTGTCATAGGATACTGTGGATTACGGAGCCAAATGACACTCTGAGTCAACTTTTATCTGATTCCCTTACAAGGACTAATACACAGATGTTAAGGAGGCTTTTCGTCTGTCACTGTGCCACCCATCTGTTGTTGTTTTATTTGTTGTTGAAGCTTTTGAAGACTTGTATTCATCCAAAACACAGCAGAATTAAATATTCATTCTGTAAAAATATGAATTCAGTATGATGTTACATATGTAGTTGCTGTACTACTTCAGGCAATCTAGAGAAAATTAGTCCACAGCAATTTTGATAACTGAATAACTATAATTGTTTTAAGCAAAAATTGCACGTTAATGAAATATTCTTTTGGCCTTGGAATATTAGTTGGACCAAATAAGTATTGTGAATAAGTCAATATTTATGTTTCAGAGAATCATTTCATATATTCTGATATTTAATGGACCAAACTATTAATCAATTGATTAAGAAAATAATCGCTAGTTGTAGCTTATTCGCCATGACATAAGCTCTCTCTGTTATTGACCATAAAGGTTACTTAAGCTTTGTGGTTTTACTGTATATTATATATGTCAGATTTTACAATACAGAATTTCTTTTACCATACATGACTGAAGGTAAAATATGTTTTGAAACCTAAATTTGTAATCAACAGATGTGTTCATATCTTCCCCACCTGCTTCAGCACATCCATCGATGGCCTGGGTGTACTTCTCCAAGGCATCTCCAAACTGGCCATGTTTGAAGAGGTGGTTTCCCTCATTCTTGAGCCGACCCAGGTGAGGAGGAAGGGCGCCAGCAGGGGCGTCCAGGTAACTTGTGTCCACTGCAGGTCTGCCCTTCTCTTCCTGTCCACATGCAGGGCTGTTTTCCATCTGCGTGCCATTGGCCACCCCCTTCTCTGGAGCTCTCTGAGTCTGGGGCTTTTCCACGCTGCCTCCACCCCGGCTTCTCGTCCCGCTTCCTGCTGTGGCCTGGTACGGTCTAGCTCCCCCTCCCCCGCTGCCCGAGGGTTTCTCCTGCGTGTTCCCCATAGCTGCACTCCCTCTGCAGTGTGTTCAAACTCTTCTCGCCCTCCCTGCCTCTCTTTCTCTCTTTCTCTCTCTCTCGCTCTCAGAGGCGCAGATACATCTGTGCCTGGCCGGGAATCTCTGTTAGACACGCCCCCTGAATAAGATGTCAGAAGTGATGTCATAGAAGGGGGAAGTGCCACAGCGGTGCAGTGCTGCAGTAGGACAGCTCTGATGGGAGAGCCTCAGATTAGACTTCATAGCAAATTACTCTGGTTGGAGAGATACAGAAATACAGACAATAATATTAAAAAACTAAATGACAGAACAACCAAAAAATAACACTAATGCAGATTAAGAGCAAACATGTCTGAAATAATCATTTAACTGGAAAATAATAGATTGTAATTGGTTGCTCTTTTATTAACATTGGTCAAGTGAAAGCACTAAATATTTGGTCTTCAGGAAAAGCACAGGTGTAAATAATGAAATTAATTACCTGCATCAGTTTTAGAGTGTGTGCTGGCTCACAGCCACACTGTCATGGTTTACTGGACACTTAAACATTACAGAGCACTGATAAGGTTATTAGTAACACTTGTGCTTTTCCGTCAATGGGAAGTCAAAATGTCTGTGAGGCCAACAGTTTGGCTGAATCAGTAAACAAGATAAAATTCATTTGGGTTCTAACGTATGTCCTTTACAGTACTAGATAAACACAGTCAAGAGTAAGTGGTTTTACCCTGTTTCCAGCCTTCCCTGGCTACAGTTTAAGTCTTGCATTTACCTTACAGGTTTAAAAGTGGTTTCAATCTTCTCACCTAATAAATCCTTGTAGGTACAGATTCTGTAAGTAAGGCTCACCATCTGGTGACACAGACAGACACACACACACAAACAAACAAACACTGCCCTGCACGGACCATGAGTCCCTCTTAGCCGTGTTTCCAATTTTGTCCTGCTCTCACTGACGGAGTAGACAAAATAAAGAAACATCTGGCGCTACACAGCTCAGCAGCACCACAAACTACAGCTTCCGAAATGCCCATAGTGTTGAATCAACAACTCTCGGTTTCGCTTCAAACTGAACAGAGAAGCTAATATGACTTACAACATACATATCACAAAGGCAGATTTTATTAGCTGCTGCATTTAATTTTTGGCTAGGTGCACCTAAACTGCTAGCTGCGAGGGCAGCCGCATTTTTAGCCGGTGGCTTTTGAGTCCGTACGAGGTTACTCAAAGTATCAGAAGAATCTTTTTACATTCATATTTATTTATTAAATTTAGATATTTAAAAAAAATCCACCGTTCGCATTTAAATTTATATCTTTCACCGACCCTACGCGAAAATGTTTTACCTTACCTTAAACGCTGGCAAAACACAGGGGACATTACAATTTGAAAAGTGAAACTTCCCAAAAACATTTTAGATATCTTTCTATGGCCTCGACAAAACACAAAACTCAGTCTTTCTGGTGGGAAAAAAACTCACCCTTAATTCCAGACACAGGTGTGCAAGTACTCCGCCGTCGCGAGCATGGACTGTGTGGTTGCTAGGTAACATTTCACTCTGCCCAAGGAGGTCGTTGGGTGTTTAGGATGTTAAAGTTCAAATAAATAAACTTTCTTTAAAATCTTACTTCAAAAATTTACATAAAAACCCATTATTGGTCTGTTTATATGTTGGTTATCAGCAGTTTTGTACGTTACTTTTTTTTCTTCTTCTTCTTCTTCTTTTTTTTTTTTTACAACACAGGAGTAGGAAAAACAGGAGGACAGTAACGTTGAACACGACTTTAACATTTTTGTGGCTGTTTGCTGCATTAACAACACAATTTTAAAAATTAGAAAAAACTGCAAAAATACTTGAGGTCAGTGAAAATCATGTTTTTAATAAACCAAAACTTTCAGCCATCACTCTGGGGCAAAAAACCCAAAACAAAACAAAACATGAAAATGGTAGCTTTTAACCATAATTCAGAAATCTGGAGTCAGGGCTGAAAGTCTATTTACATGCTCTTGCACCACAAAAATAGAACACAACAATAACAATCAAAACAGCTGCTCCTCTCTTCTTCATCTGGCATCAAAAACAACCACTGAAATCAAATAGTCAAGGAAATGTAAAAATAATCAGTTCATACATATGATTTATATAATAAAAAACCCTTTGCCATCCAGGTAGTCAGAGGTAGTCAAATAATATTCTATATCTTAAGGATGGGATTCACCCAATACCACACAAACTGAAAATATCTCTGACGCATCTTCTCTATAAACTGGAATCCAAAAAACCCATTGTCAAAATTTCAAATTATGGATTGGAGGTGTTTTGTCCTTTGTCATATTGTTACTTATATCACTTGAGAGAAAAATTACCATATGCTTACTCTTCATGTACAAATAAAATTCACTACTTACTGTTAAAAAATTACACATTAGGAAAATTGAGATTCAACCTTTAAAATCTCCAAGTTCAGTCACTCTGTCTCTGTCTCTCTCTGACACACACATTTTAAGGATACATCTCTTTGTTCTCTTCTTGTACATGATCCTGTAGCCGCACTCTCTGCATCGGATTGGATCACGGGCCTTTATTTCATTTTCAGTGTGACATTCTGCAATTAAAGAAAGAAAGAATATGACAGAAAATACCCTTAAATTTTGTCTCCAACATGTGAAAAAGGAGCTGAGACAGACTACTTCATTCCTCTCTATTTAGATTCTTGGGTGTTAATTATACAATATTAGCTCCTTTGTAGCATCAGTTAGAAATGCATACACTCCTCTCTGGATACAGTTTGCATTAATTTGTGGTTTCCTGTGATTCAGTGCAGTCTGGGCAGAGCTGTTTGAATGACTTAACAATAAAATCTTAACTCACTGTGTAATATTTGACATACTGGACCTCAACTAATAATTGCTGCAAAGAGTAGTAGCATTCTGACCATAAGTATAGTGGTACTGATGGGTCAGTATTACCAGAATAGTAGCTGGTTATTTTATAGTATGATTTAGGAGAAGCACCCAAAACAGAAGTAGTTGTAATGGTGTTAGCAGTGACAGTGGATGTAAACGTTGCATTAGAGCAGGTCTGGTAGTATCATTACAGTAAGTAACGGCTGTAGTATCTGTAACATTGACACAACTAACAGTGAAAATGTACCTCCGCATATGTAGATCATAGGTTGTTGCTTGGGTGGCTGCAAATCTTTCTGTGCCTCCATTTCTGATCCTTTAAGATAGAGAGAGAAGTGTTAACATCATCGTATCAATATGGTTACAGCATGCTAACACAGAAACAGCATGGTGATGCCGGGAGGATTAGCCTAAACCGTCTCAACCGGTGGACGTAATAAACTGCAAAGGATTATAGGAAATCTCAAAATATAGTATGGGTATACAAAATGTGAAATACACCGAAGGAGTGGATAAAAAGTAACACACAGCTCACCGTTTTAAGATGCCAACTGTTAGCTGTTTACCTCTCTTTTCATCTCACACACTACCGCCTGCGCTGCACATGCGTACAACCGCCCGGTCCACCTCAAAGCAAAGTGGATTGTGATTGGTCAGAAGATACTTTGTCATATTTTTGCTTTTTTGCCTGATAGCGCCTATAATTTGAATATATAAAAAATCCACTATATTTTATAGTCTTCAAAGTTTATTTATTGTAGGTTATTTACGGTTTCTATCTTCATAAAGACAGAAATTGTGGTGTTTATTTTTTCAAGCACTCCGGTCCAAAAGGGGGTGCTGTGGTATAATTGTATTCCCCCAAACGGTCCATCATCTGACGGACACTCAGCTGGCCCTCCACTAGTTTTTGACAACAACGACTCTGTCGACAATGTTCACATCGTGACTACTGGCCCCAAAACTGACATAACTTAGTATTAGTCTGTTTCCTTTATATTCTTTGCAGCTGTACATCATGGAGCCGTCTGCGCCAAAAAGGTTTGTGTACATTTTGACTGGTTAAAAACGTGGTTTCAAGCTATTAACTAGTAAGCTAAAATGCTAACGTAGGCGGTAGCTGCCCATGATAGCTGCCACTTAGCGAGTTAGCTGATACTAAGTTAGTTAGTTGTAACGGGTCTTATAATACATCCACGGTTTTCTCTCAAACTATCTACTCGGGTTAGATAAGATTACTCTTGACCAAAATCCGAAGCACCGTGTTAAACCTTCTGGTGGCTTTCAGGCCGGTCTCGTAGTTGGGTAACTGTTCAGAAATGCCTTTTATGAGCAGTTTGACCGGTGTTATTATTTGGATATGAAATTGAAATAAATTCAATTGTCTGTGAATGAAACAATGTTACATCTCCCCGCAGGACAAATGAGCATCCCCGTTAACCGTGTAGTTTATTGGTCTTTGTGCAATGTGAACACTGGATGTCTAAACTGAACTAAGCACCACAGGAGCTGATTTAACTCATGAGGAAATAAGAGCTGGCCGATATCGTACTAGTAACATAATACGTTTTAAATGCTGTTTTTCCTGTTCTGAAAGTCTGCATTGTATTAAAGTCCAAGGTGTAAGATATAGATAGACATAGATGAATTCTTCTTTTGTTCAACCACAACAAAAACCCCTGAGAAAATCCCCCCCCAAAAAAACAAAATCCACTAACACTGTGTACTAAAATCCCCTCCCAGTGTTTGTTTGAAATGCACATTTTTACATTTTGTGTCTTAGTAAATTGTCCCCAACTGGTTATTTCCGTATGTTACTTATTGGTAAGTGCTGGAAACCACTGTCATTTTAATTTCAGATGCTTCTGTAGTCTAGTGTTTCAGCTTGGTTTCACTATTTGTTTTTAGTAACACTATTCTACCGAGATAACAATTAGCCCGTTCAATTTTTACAGCAAGCTGAAAAAGCTGAGTGAGGACAGTCTGACCAAACAGCCAGAGGAAGTGTTTGATGTTCTAGAGAAACTTGGTGAAGGGTAAGAAATTTTTCTCATGGTTAAGCTCCATTTCCACATGTGTCTGACCATTCCATCAGAACAGTCTGTGTTGTGTAATACATAAATTTGTCAGTAATTTCATCTTTCGTGTTTTTCGTCTAGTTCCTATGGCAGTGTGTTCAAAGCCATCCATAAGGAGTCAGGCCAGGTGGTGGCCATAAAGCAGGTTCCTGTGGAGTCTGACCTGCAGGAGATCATTAAGGAGATTTCCATCATGCAGCAGTGTGACAGGTGGGATGACAGTGTAGATTTCCCTAAATCTCCACATTTGCTAAACAGATGAGATTAAAACTCCTGAAAATTTCTCATTTTCATCAAAGAAATATTTGCTGCCATAGTTCACTGTGGTCTGAGTTTGATGTAACAATGCCACCACCACTACTGCAACCTGTACAGTCCTCTATTCTCTTGTACTACAAGGGTTTTCTCACTTCCGCTCTCTGTGCTTGAAATGAAACTTTGTCTTCTCTTTTAATGACCACCCTGTTTTGCTTTTCCTCCTAGCCCTTATGTGGTGAAGTACTATGGCAGCTACTTCAAGAACACAGACCTGTGGATTGTTATGGAGTACTGCGGAGCCGGGTCTGTCTCTGACATCATCAGACTGCGCAACAAGACGGTGTGTACTCACAGAGGGTTACGACTGCCTGTGTGGCCAGAATAAAATTGCCAGAGTTTCTATTTTTTTGTGGCACATTTTAAACAGAACAGATAAAGGTATTTATATTATGTCTTCTACACTGATACACTTTGCAAACAAATAGCCCTGAAGTTTTGTTTAAAAGTTACATACATATATTCTGGGGTTGTCTGTTGATATAACAATGACATTAACAAAATATTTCTTATTGTTGTGATGGTGAAGAGACCACAGTGCCCTCCTGACTATTTTTATGGACATGAACATGGATGTTATCTAGTTATTACCAAACTGCTTTTCTAACAGTAAAAAGCAGAAAGGAGAGATTGTTGAGTAGGTCCCAGGTTACTCGTGGATCTCATCTCATCTCATCTCTGTGTTTTCTTTTCCCTTCCTGCCTCAGCTGACAGAGGATGAGATAGCTACCATCCTGAAGTCCACTCTGAAGGGTCTTGAATACCTCCACTTCATGAGAAAGATCCATCGGGACATCAAGGCAGGAAACATCCTTCTCAACACTGAGGGACACGCCAAGCTGGCAGATTTCGGAGTAGCTGGACAGTTAACGGTAACATTAGAATTAATGTCTGCAGGTTTGTTATAGTGACAGCAAAGTGAATGCTCTCATCAGGTTTCTGTGTGGAATATTTAATCTTTTAATCTGATTTTGCGAGTCTGTATGAATTGATTTAATGTAGTGCTTAATGATGACACTACTGTATATTTCCTCTCTGAAGGACACCATGGCAAAGAGAAACACTGTCATCGGTACTCCATTCTGGATGGCTCCAGAGGTGATCCAGGAGATCGGGTACAACTGTGTGGCTGACATCTGGTCCCTTGGCATCACCTCTATAGAGATGGCAGAAGGAAAACCTCCCTATGCTGACATTCATCCCATGAGAGTAAGTGTAAATGTGCTTTACTTAAGAAATCAGCGCTAACATAACCAACTTGCTCTAACCTAACTTTGTTTTGTATCCTGTCTGTGTTCCTCCAGGCTATTTTCATGATCCCCACCAACCCTCCACCGACATTTAGAAAGCCTGAACTTTGGTCCGACGAATTCACAGACTTTGTCAAGAAGTGCCTGGTCAAGAATCCAGAGCAGAGAGCAACTGCCACCCAGCTCCTACAGGTTTGAGGAAGGAGGAAGAAATTCATACACACATAGAGTTATAAATATATAAGAATAGAACATACAAGCTTAGGTATACACACTCAAAGACTAGATGTAACTCTCTCTCATCACAAAATGCTAAAATATAGTGCACACAACAATCTTTTTTTTCTGTTGAATATGCAGCACCCATTTATCAGCCAGGCCAAGCCGGTCACAATTTTGAGAGACCTGATAACTGAAGCCATGGAAATGAAAGCCAAGAGGCAGCAGGAGCAGCAGAGAGAGCTGGAGGAGGAGGACGACAACTCTGTACGTTTGCTGTTCGTCTCAATCAAGCCAAACACCAGATGACTACTGTACACGTCAAAAGCTACATGTCTAATTGTGTTGTGTCATCCAGGAGGAGGAGACTGAGGTGGACTCTCACACTATGGTGAAGTCGGGCTCAGAGGGCGCAGGGACCATGCGGGCCACCAGCACCATGAGCGACGGAGCGCAGACAATGATCGAACACAGCAGCACCATGTTGGAGTCAGACCTGGGCACTATGGTCATCAACAGTGATGATGAAGAGGAGGAGGAAGACCAGGGTTCCATGAGGAGTGAGCACATACATGTTGTTGACCTAATTAAAGGGAATTTAGTGGTTGTAGCAGGAAAAAAATACCATAGCTCTTAAAACCTTGATGCTAAGTCAGATATATCAGAGCTTCCAGAAAAATACAAGTATGTAAGGAAATTATTTGCATATTTTTTTTAGATTGCTCAATATCTAAGAAATGTATGAAATTTAAATATGTAGAAATAAGTGTGTCTTAGATAAGTTGGTACACAATCCTCTTCCTCTTTCACAGGGCACGCCACCCCCCAGCAGCCAATACGTCCATCCTTCATGGACTACTTTGACAAGCAGGACTCCAACAAGGCAGCCCAGCAGCAGGAG
Source organism: Lates calcarifer (assembly GCF_001640805.2). Lineage (NCBI taxonomy): Eukaryota > Metazoa > Chordata > Actinopteri > Centropomidae > Lates > Lates calcarifer. The sequence goes on along the minus strand of NC_066835.1, from coordinate 12,501,295 downwards.
AACTACAACCACAACCAGCCGCAGGAGCAGCCGGGCTACCACATCCAGTCCAAGAACGTCTTCCCCGACAACTGGAAGGTGCCTCAGGACGGAGACTTTGACTTTGTGAGTAACGCTTTCCACGAGCCTGTGATGGTTCCGCTGTAATGAATGGGGTTATTCATGGTGGAAATTATTGTACGCCAGTGATTCAGTGATAAAAAATAGCAAAACAGAAGCAGCAGTTGTTTCAGTATTATCTGCAGCAAGACACAAAATGACTCATCTCTTTCCCATCGCTGTTTGTGTTTGTGTGCTGTCAAGCAGTTGAAGAACCTAGACTTTGAGGAGTTACAGATGCGGCTGAGTGCCTTGGATCCCATGATGGAGCGGGAGATTGAGGAGCTCAGGCAGCGCTACACCGCCAAGAGGCAGCCCATCCTGGATGCAATGGATGCCAAGAAGAGACGACAACAGAACTTCTAAGTGATCCTCCATCTCGCCTTCACGCCCTGGTGCCCTGGGTTTCTCAAAGCCACCATTACCACAAAACCTATGACTCAGAGGAATTAGGATGACCTTATTGTCTTTGTTCGAAGCCGACTGCTGTTCTGATCGACTGCTAACTGGCCTCTGACTGAAGAGAGAGGCTTCTTTTTCCGGATGATGTCCATGTTGACCCATGGAATCCACACGTACAAGTCTTTCTACACTATGTCTTGATGCTCTTCCCTCATTTTAAGTCTTAAATTTGTTTCCTGTAAATTGCTCCTCCACCAACAATGCTCAAGACTGCGGCCAAAGAGAGAACCAAGCCTTGGTGATTACACATCTGAAAGTCACAAAATGGATTCCCCCTTTTTGAAATGAAATTCCCTTTTGTGTCACACAGAAAACCATCTTGGAATCACCCTCAAAACACAAAGGACAACATCAGCAGAGGATCTCAAGCAGTGCGGCCAGCGTTGAGTGGTCTTCTTTTCCTCAGACTTTTTACTTTTGCTGTAAATATAATATAGAGCCTAGTTTGGAAATACCTGCAACTAAAAGCTGTGGAGGTTTGTCCATGACCAAAGACAATCAAGGTGATGTTGATTCAGTTGAGAATGCCTTAAAAATATTTGAAACCTGGTTTTCAAAATAAGCAATGTAATAAAACCGCCAAGTTGTCGGGTGGTTAAACCCTCTCCTCTCTCTTGGAGATGAGTTGGACTGTGGAGAAAGGTCAGAAATCATTTGGATGGTGAAGAGTGGATCATGCATGTTTTCAGTGGACCAGAAAATTTGAAACTTATTTCACTAGTCTTTACTGTCATTTATTTAATTTTGCTGTTTTTTTTTTTTGAATTTGACATTCTGGTCTTTCTTCATACATCCAGTGTACCATGTATCTTAGTGCCTCATAACACACCTGTCCCAGTTCTGCATCCCTCTCACTCATCTGCACACACTCATCTGCCCCTTGTGAGTTTAAAATCAGCGCCTTTACTCAACAAACTGATCCACATTTTCTTTTAGAGTTGTCACAGAAATTCATTCCCAAATGGAACAGAAATCTCCTATAATACACACAAAAGCATTCCTAAATACTTTTGAATACTTAAACCAGATGTTGAGCCGTAACAGTTTAGAGCTCAGTGAAGAAAGTAACCAGGTATGACTTCTGTCACATGAACTATTCATGGCAGTAGTTCACCTCAGGAGATAAAAGACTCAAGTAACTGACTGATACTTTTTACTTAAGTAAAACAGAGCCACTGCATCAGCCACACATCTGCTGTCTGAGTTTCAGACGTTAGATAATTATTATTTTTGCATTAAGATCTCTTCTCAGCTGATTTCCCTGCAGCTTATATCTACGTGTTTCAGCAACAACCATGAGTGTTGTTGCTCTCCATTTCCTGACATTTAGAGTGTGATGTTATTAATGAAGGAATGACGATATACCGTTAGTTTGTGTTCTGTGTGTGTTGGGACGCAAGCTCATTTTTTACCAGCTAAAAACTGTATTTACACAAAACTATTCAGTGCAGTGATGGACTCTGTGGTGTTAAATTACTCCTTCAAAAGATCAGAGATTAGTTAAGGTCTTTTTTTTATTCACATTTCTATGCTGAAGGTAATTTATGTCAGTGTCAGTGTAGTGCCAGTAAGTAACAAGAAACTGTAGCATAGAAATATATTTGCAGTGACTGAGAAAATGTAATTAAAAATCTAATTTTTTTCCCATCAGGGAGCACTGACAAATTTATTATTTAACTGTAACATATCTGATTGAGCGTGTATCCTGGTCTCAGTTCTTATATAACCAAATTCAAGGAACCCATATCAAAAATGGTTGTTTGTTTGTTTATGCTTAAATAATTAATATAATGTAATATATAAAATTGATAATTAGTTTTCAGATCTTTCTCAGCTCTCAAATTCTGATATCAGTATCAGAATCAAAAATACAATTTGAGGCTGTAGTTTACAGTTTTGAATGTTGAACTGAAAACGTTTACTAACAAGCCAATGACATATTTGTTGTCTTCATGAAGGAAACAAACTGCTCTGTGGTTTAGTTTTGTGACGATATTTGATCTTGATTTGTCACATGTGCTAATAACGACCCTTTGAATGAATTCAGACTGTCCTTACATTGAATACATGTGCAGTGTGTCTGCAGGTTGCTGTTACATATGAATGTTAACGTGCAGTCTTGACAGTGTGGTTCAGCCCATACTTACTGCATATTACGTGACATTTTAACAATGCTATAATCTTCTGAATGGATCTGTTACACTATCTTGCTGTGTCTCATCTGATGGACTCTATGGCCAAAATGTGCTGACATTTTAAACACATGCATCAGTACCATCTCAGTTTCTGAATGATCATGTTTGTTTGTGTTTGTTTTTTCTACATGCAGAAATCATTAACATTCTTGCCATGAGTCATTTTCATAAACTAAGTCTGCAGTGCACTGGCAACTCGCATACGAGCGTTCACACTCTATTTATTAAACGTTTAAACTTCTTTCCTTTGGTGACACTGGTTTAAATATAGAAGCTGATCTGGCTGTTAATATTTTTGCCCCTTTGTCAAATATCTGTGGCTTGATTTCTGCGTGTTTTAGACTATGCATGTTTATAATTATGCTCTGTAGTGGAATGCTCTTATATTAACTGCACAGGCTAAGAGTATTGTTAATATGGAAGATGGATTATTTTCAGCTTTTAATAAAAAAACTATTTGCTCTGTACAATAAAAAAATGAATAAATCCCAGTTCAAAATATGACATTGTTCAGAATCAGCCATATTATGTACAGATCTGACATCACCTTTTGATATATAGCTATATGATTTTGTGTTCATTTATTTCAGCTATATAATGACTTGAGGGTGTAGGGTGGAATGTAAGCATTTATGTTTGAACCACTTAATTTATTATCTTTGTTTGTAATACTTTCTAAAGTTTTGAAAAGGTGCAAGACATAATAAAAGTCACTTATAGTTAACCTTAACTGCAGTGGATTGCCTTTTATCTTATCTCTCACTTCATACCTTGACCCTGTGACTTGGACTCTATTGCAGTAGAAACCATTAGAACACCTGTTGTACCGTAACTCCTTGACTATGCGCGCCATTATTTTTCGTTAGCATGCGGTTTCCTGAGAAGCGCCTCCAAAAATGCGGCGTTCTCTTCTTGGCAGACATTACGGTAGACTTTACGACAGCAACTGTTTCTTCCCTTTGGCATGCGTAACCACTTCCTTCATTCACAGCCACTGAAACAAAAAAAATCTGGGAAACATGTCTGAACTCCAGAGAAAGATCGTCAACACTACATCAGCCCCGGCTGCCATCGGCCCGTACAGGTAAGACGAGTTTAAAAAAACAGAAATGTGCATCGTGATCTATTTATAGCGACACGTGGTGTGTGTACAGGTTGGTGCATAAAACATTTGAATGAGTGAGAATCCCACAGACAGTCCAATATTTGACCAGGGGCGGGCCTTAGTGTTCAGTGAACTCACCTGATTTGACTTGACCCCATAAAAAAAGAGCCAAAGTTAAACTCTGAGCAGAGCAGAAGAAACACTGCAGAGTAGAAATCTCTCTAAAACACACAGGCAGCAGAGTCGAAATGGCATCTATTCGTCGGCAGATTCCTTACACACCTAAAGCCCCCGTCAGACAGGGAATATACAGGTAAGGATTCATCTCCTGTGCACCTTCAACTCAAATAACTTTAAAGAAATTTAAACAAGGTGTCGGTTTAGTTTGTAATAACTGCACTAAAACCCGTTTCAGTGATCAAAAATCATGAAGTAGCCTCACTCATTTTATGTTTTCTTGTTCTTTAATTGAATCTGTGCAGTTGCTCAGATTGAAGGGTGTTCCTGGTCTGACCAATGGGCTCTCAGTGGGTGGAGTTAGTCAAGAATGAATGGACTCTGCTCATTGTCTTATTTAGTTTCAAGGAAAAATCCACATTAATCCAAAACTTAAACTTTGACATGGTTTTTCAGACGTTGTTGAATTAAGCAACTACCTCATTTCGTGTTGGTTGGTATATTTTGTCTTATCTTTTATTTTTATGTTATATTTAAACATTAAACTTGCAAGGTAATTGATAATCGGGTAGCTAAAGCAGATTGAGAGAGAGCAGGTAAAGACAAGAAGGAAATTACAGCATCACTAATAAATCCTGAAATGCAGTGAACATCTCAGACTGATGGTGATAAAGTCGTGCAGTAAAAAAGAGCTGTCAGAGTTTTATCTAATCCTTTAAAAGATTAGCAGGTTGTTTGCACACACCAAGGCGTTAAAGCGGGTTATCATCAGGAGTTTGAACACTTTAATTAACTGAGGTGTATTTGTGTGTGTGTGTGTGTATTCTCCTCAGTCAGGCGGTGGTTGTGGACAGAACTATGTACATCTCCGGTCAGCTGGGGCTGGACGTGGCCTCAGGTCAGCTGGTAGACGGAGGAGTCCAGGCCCAGGCTAAACAGGTGAAGCTCACAGAGGCGGATGATGACGGTCGACCATGTTTTAAGTACATGACAATGACGGTTGACAGATAATCAGAGATTAGAATTAAAGCAAAAGAAGTCCAAGCATTAGAAATTAAACCTGTAAAATAGATAAAAAACAAGATAGACTCACTACACTGACACTGATTAATCAAAGCAACAGGATGTTTCCCAGGCTTCATCTGTTTGGGCTATTACATCTAAAGGTCTCAGCAATATAAATAAAGAAAATAGAGATGTAAAAGGTGAAATTAAATATCAATCGATCAGGTGTAACAGTGTCATTCTCCCTCTCACTTCTCAGGCTCTCATCAATATGGGGGAGATCCTTAAAGCTGCCGGCTGCAACTACGGCAACGGTGAGATGAATTATCAGAATGTTCAGTATCTGAGCCGCTGCTCTTGTGTCTCATGTGTTTTGAATGTTTTCCACAAACTAAACAACTAAACTCTTCTATTTCAGTGGTGAAGACTACCGTGCTGCTCGCAGATATAAACGACTTTAACGCAGTCAATGAGGTCTACAAGACATGTAAGTAAACACGTAAATACTTTGTTCTCTTCTGTACACATTGTGTTTTTTTTTTTTTTTACGCTATAAACTAGATTTTAATGGAAAAATAATAGATGTGCAATTCATTGGATCTTCTAATGGAGTTAACAAAACGTGCTGTGAATTCTTCATTTATAAAAGCAGCCACATGGGGGCAGCTGTTAACCACGATTGTCAGATCTGCTGTCGTCAGTGTGGTCTTTGCAAACACCTTCCTTTATTCACCTTACATGAGCATCATTGCTGTCATCCAAACATCTGACTCACAGTTTGTTGGGCGGTTGCACTTTAAGTTGAGGTTGTGGATTTTAAGCCTGCATGTTAGCAAGTATGTAGGCTGCCGAAGTGATCTCGAGCAAGGCACTCAATGTCTTCCAGCTCCAGCTGTGATGACTTGCTTTGTGAAGGGAAAACACACGTTTCTCAGTCAGTCATTTGACCAGTGTAGATATAATTTGAGGCACTGAACAGATCAAAATACTCTTGTTTTTATTCAACATGTTTACATGCTCCTGCGTCTGGAGCCTTAACTGTTCATATAGAATAATACTTTTTTTAAAATTGTAATCGTTCAGTAAATTGATCAGTTTGAAAAAGCTGTTATAACTTTATTTGTTAGAAAATTAAAAATTTTAGAAAAGTAATTAAAAATCATAAGTAAATTTGACAATTTCTTATTCTGCTTCCTTATTCTGACCGCAAATGATGACTGATTTTAAAATGGAATTGCGAAATAATTTTAAAATTGCTTTTCCGTTTAATTTTTTGTTATTCCTTTTGCTATGTGTGTGCTTATTATATTCCATCTCACAATATATTTGATCCCTGGTTTGACATTTACAGTTTCCACTTGATGATTCCTTTAATTTATAGGCAGCTTGCTTCAGGTTAAAGATGTGTGAGTACAGTAGTGTTCCACCTTAAAAATTAAATGAAACCACCACACAATTAAACACTATAAAATTCTGTAATCATTCCACTGGTATGCTCTAACCTCCATACCTGTGTGGTCATGAGGAGATATACAGTGGCTCATATTTCACTGACATCCCTCAGAAAATGACCTGCTGACAGACTGGCTCACTCAGCTCTTCCTCTGCCGTATGAATGCAGCTTCCTCATGCAGGCTGCTCAGTCGGGGCATTTCCTCATGGATCACAACAGACAGGTGTAATGGAAGCTGCAGTGCCCAGTGAGTTGTAAGCGGACACCCGCCATGCAGGCACACAGGTGTAACCCAACCCCTCAGGGCTTGAACCCCCCTTCCCACCCCACCTCCTCCCACCTCCCAGACTCTACTCAACCCTAAACTGCAGGCAGGGAACTTTCTCTGACCTTGATATTAGGAGGGAGAGGATGTGTCTGCTGTGATCCAAAGTCATGCGAAGTTTGACTTTTCAGGCTGATAGTCAGCAGCTGAGGTATAGTTAAAGTCTCAGGTTAACCTGATGGCTCTCTGTTAAATATCATTTTTGTTTTCTCTCCAGTTTTCAGCAGTAACTTCCCTGCCAGAGCCGCCTACCAAGTCGCTGCTCTCCCCAGAGTGAGTACAAACAAAACCTCTGCGCCGCGTTAGAGCTGCAGCACCCAGTGGTGCTTGGTTCATATACATCACTACAACATGGAGGTGGTGGAAAATCGTGGTACCTAGGTGCATGTTCAGTCATGCATGTCATGCATTTTGCATCATCCGTGTTGACTTGCAAATGTGCAGCTGCTTCTCTCACAAGTGGAATTATAGCTTTTATATGTTGAGCTGGAATCCATGCTGCCCAGTTTACCTTTCTCGTGTCCTCCTTTTCTTTTTCACTTCAGGGTGGACTGGTGGAAATCGAGGCGGATCGCTGTTCTCGGCCCTCTCTCAGACTCCTGACTAGCCGGCCACATCACAAACAAGTTATAGTCTAACCGCCAACTGGCCTCATAGTTGTACTGTGGAAGATTTACTGTATTTCCAGATGACAAATGGAAGACCAAACTAGAACCTAACCTGTTGACTTTCTTTTTCCATATTGTCAGGTTTAAGCATAAAGTTGTTTTTCTTCTGACCACTGTTGACTGCACTACTGAACTGTTTTTAGTATTATACCACAGCAAAACCACTGACCTTTCAATCAAAACCCTTTACAATAGAGAAGCACTTAACTTACCAGCATTTAGTTTGTGGATAAAGGTAATTACACACCTGACATACTGCACTTAGAACAAATTTGTAATGATAAAAAACTTCCGTAATGCAGTAAAACCCCAGGTCACTGAATCATTATTCTCCCTAAAATGTCACATTCATCCTTGCCTTAAGGTATTAAAAAAAGTTCATATATCAGATGATTTTAAGGTGGCCCTTTTAATTTTTTGACAGCGTATTACAGATTTTCTTTCCAGAGAGAAATCATGACACATCAGAAACAACAAAAAAGGCTCTTACATTTACTGTTAACTCATTTGTATTCATCAGATGTTTAAAGTCAGTCCTCAGTAAACCTGCAGTGGACCAGCTCTTCATATTCATTACAAACATGGTTGTAAAATCAAAGCCAGCTACCTAAACGGAATATAATTTTATAAATCAAATATATTTTGGCTTTGGTTTCCTTTGAATTGTAATTTTGTAGAAAACTACAGAATGAACTCTTAGGATGAAGTTACAATACATCTGCTTTTATAAATTTCTATACACTTAAATAGAAATTTGAATCAATAATTTAAGGTATTCTGAAATGATTACACCCTCTGAAGCTAAACACACCTACTAAGATTCTGTCTATGTACAGTTTTCAAAGCAGAAATTGCAGCCATACACCATCATGGGGAGGGGGGAGAAGGCACAGTGATGACTGGGGAACCCTGACTGAAAGCGGTTATCACAGGGTCTGCATCTTGGCAACAAGTTGGTGTCTGTTTCACACACACACACACACACACACACACACACACATATGAAGACATACTTTCACTCATGCATACAGACAAAGTGAGACACTTCCAAACTGTGGAGTCATTCACGTCGCACCTCACTCACTGGGAGCTGGAGACACAAAAGAGGAGAAGCATGTTAGGACTGTATACAGTAGATATAATGTGGGATGTGACAATGTGGAAACTAAAGCTGTGCTCACCTGGTGCCTCCTCTGTTTTGGGCTCTGAGTCAGTCGCCGTGGCCTCTGCTTTTTCTGTTTTAGGTGAAAGACAGAAAGATTTGTACGTGTGAAATGTGGTCACATCACACTAAAAAAGTTTGGTTCCGGAGGTCAGGGCGCTAACCTTTAACCACAACATCTCCAGTTAGGATCTGACTGAAGCTTCAACATGTTAGAGAGGACAGATGGTGTGAGGCCATCTATGTCCACGTGGAACGTCCATCTTTAAACAGAGGTGGTGGCCAACGACACCAACTATCAGCCACCTGTAATGCAGCCTTGAGATCCTCACCCAGGCGATTTAACCCTCATTCACACCTGGAGCCACGTGACCCTAACGACTCACATGATGTCAGAGTGGGGCAGCAACCCACCAACGAGTCACACCTGGGCTCATGTAACCCTAACGACTCACATAACGACAGGGTGGGTTAACGACTCTCCAAAACGTTAACTTGGGACTGTCCAGCCAATTTTTAGAACTGAGGAAGCCTTTCGGATGAGAGGTGAAACATCATCAAAAAATCTAAAGAGAAGTCCACTTCCCTTCACCTTTAGCACTTAAGATCTCAACATGTTACTCATCTCTCTCCCCATGTTTCCTGTCATCTAGACATGGAAATAGCTTCAGTTTACTTTGTCCAGGTTTAGAGATCCTCCTGTCTCATTTCTCTCCTTCTGTTCAGGGTGTGCACCGCCTCTCACCCACATCAGCTGGATGGCTCCAGCCCCCCCAATGACCCTTAAGGATAAGTGGTATCAATAATAGATGGATGATTTCTCTCCTTCCTAATACAATATAAGTGAACAGAATGTCATTTGTGGTACCAATGTAAGAAATGAAACTTAAAAATCAAGAGCATAGTGTGTCTGATAGACCAAACAATGACCCTTAAGGATAAGTGGTATCAATAATGGATGGATGATTTTCTTAGAGACATTTTTCTAGGCTTTTGAGACAATAATGTCCACAACTTTGGTCCTGACTGAAATTTCTCAGTAGCTACTGAATAAACGGCCATGTTTTGTACAGGTGTTCATGGTCCTCAGTGGATGAGTCCTAATAACTTCTTCCTCTCCTCGGCTGTACTTTGTCTTCAGTGCTAATTTTAAAACCACATATTGCAGATTTGCACTGAGGGTGCTGAATGTTCCCTCCAACAGCAACGTTAATTATTCAGCCTGTAACAAATCTTAATCCAAAGGTGCAAAGACCCAACAGAGATAAACAAGTTAAAACCTGCCTGGCACATTCAGTCAGATGCTTCATTTCCAGTTTTCTGTCAACACGCTTGTGATTGCGGACTATTTTCAAAAGACCCATCCCAACCCTGACCACTGACAAGTTCAGAAGTAGGATGAGCTGCCATGTCCGGTCTGTTAATGTGACACTCGAGCCTCTCTCTTCATTGGCTGTGAAATGGAGGCAGGGAGGCCTCGGCGGGGCCTGACATCGTTCGTCGCAGGTGGCGGCCCCGTGTGTGTGTTGGCATGCTCTAGTTTCTCCGTGGACTCCAGTTGCACCTTAATGAGACCACGGTGACAACAAAGTGTTGGCAACACACACTCTCTGGCCCGGCCATCTAAAACAGGGCTGTGGTCAAGCCTGAGCTGAGGGCAAGTCAGGTTGGACACCGAAGGGGGGGGTCGAGATCAAGTGAAAACAAAGGTCAGGGAGAGTCCATGATTATTTAGTGACTGCATGTCATTGTGAGTGATTGCTGAATATAAATCAGGATTTTTCTAAATCAGTGTAACATAATTAATAATCATCTCCTTGTCAAGTAATCTGAGAAACTGCTTATTGTGCTTTCCTGATTTACGATGATTACGAACGATCACGTCTTACAACCTCACATGTTTAGACCATGGAAATAACATGTTGGGTGGTAATATGCAGTAATCTAAGTATGCAATATTACCTCTCCGATTGCATAAGTGCACAAGCTTTGCTGCCTTGTTCATCTTTCTTTAAAGACCCATGTTACAGTAGCAGGTACTTTGCATTCGACAACCAGAACAATGACGACCTGATCTCTTGAACCTTCTGGCTGTGGGTCATTTGCATCGTGGAGCAATAAGTGAACTGAGAGCAGTAAATGTAAAGCTGCACTGAGTCAGGCGGTTCAGGTCAGGAGCACTTCCATGTCCAGATAGCCATTTAGAGTCAAGTGTGCAGGGTTATGATCACGGTGCAGACCTGCAGTTGCCCTGAAGATCCCTCATGGAATTTAGAGCAGGGATCAACAGGTTATGTTGTACTGTCTAATTTGTAATTTAGCATACCCAGAGCCTCAGGAGAGGTACAGGCGCAGAGATGACAAACGTAACGTGTCCATTCCCTGTGGGCACAGATTAAATACGCTTAAAAAAATTGAATTTTTTGCTGATAATTGACACAAATCGGGAGCTGATCCTGGACCAACTGGTAAAAAAAACATAAATGATACATGACAATGATACTGGGATAAATAAAACTATAATGTCAGGTGTTTTTTTTTCTTTTGCCAGGAGGGAGAAAATATCATAAAGAGGTTATTAAACAGTCAATCACACCTCAAAAAAAAAAAAAAAAAAGTTAAATATAACTCATTAGATAATGAGAGTGGCTCATCAATTCACAGTGACCATGATCAGTTAACTGAGCACAAGTGGTGATATGTTGAGACAGATCCTTTAATACTAACTAAATAATTTGATGTGTGACTCATAAACACTTTCCTGTGACCACCCCGGTGTGTTCATTAAAAGCCAAAGCCATGTCTGTGTGTTGTTGGATACCGCCTGGTTACCGCCATTGCAGTGGGACTGGGGAGGGTCTAGGGAAAAACGGAAGGGACATTATGTACCTGGATGCTGTCGTGGCCTGTGTTCATTGGGTCACTACGCAGGAGGAGGAGCGGTGCTCAGGTTACTGGTGGTCATTGGAAACAATTGTACATTTTGTCCCTGATAACTTGGCCTTCCCTCGATGGGACACATATACTGTGATTATTGTCAAGGAGAAAACAGTAACAGTGGTTGATGAGGGACATTCTGAAATGCACACACAAGGCATGCAGCTCTGCCCTTATCAGCTTTATAACTCTGTGAGTAAGTCTGACACATGCCACAGTGTTGGGAGATAAAGCATATTGTAGAAGACAGAGGTGTAATTTGCATTGAAAATTGTACAAAATGAATAGGTGCTTAGAGCCTTGCAAAAACTCAGCTGATAGCTTAAAGCTTAAATTCATTTTGCCAAGACACAGTGAGGTTGTTCATGTGAGGATGTTGAGGAGAGTTACAAGAAAACTTTAGTGGAACTTCAGTATGATTTTCTGTAGGTCACAGTCCACTAAAATCCCCAAAATCTACATTGGAATGGTTCTTTATGGGATGTTTGGGATTGAAATATCTGCTAAGGCCTTATTTTGCCATGTGGGATGAAAGGAAAAGTAACTTGTCTCTGACCTTTCACACTGCTCTTCTTCTCACTCAAACCTACCCTTGCTCTGGGGGAGCGGCCGCAGGCTCAGAGGAGCCGGCGGCTGCTGTCTCAGTAGTGCTGTCTGCTGCCGGCGGCGCTGCCTCTGCTGCAGGTGGACTGTCTGCCGCAGGCTGAGGCTCCTCCCCCCGCTGGCGGAGCTGCAGCAGCACTGTCTGCAGGTGTGGCAGCTGCAGCAGGTTCACCTGCAGCAGGTTTAGCATCGCCGTCCCCAGGGGGCGTTTGGTCCGGAAGAGTTTCGCTGTCCTCACCTACTTTGCCATTTTCGTTGGCTGCCCCTGTCAGGAATACAGTTTTAAAGTATTAGCACAGCACATGATCCATGTAAATAAAACAAAACTAACATATAAAGTATAAAACTAGATCAAATTTACAGTAAATCTCCTAAGACATACCTCTACTAATACTGTCATGTCTGTTTGAGTTTCCTCACATGCATTTGTCGGGTTATGGTAAAGTCTCCCTCACTACAGGCTGCCCCTGTGTTGGGGTTAAGACTCCAAGCACATCCCTGGTTCAAGTCTGGCCAGTGGGGCTTTTTTCTCTCCTACATTTCCTGTCATCTTGAATTGTCTGTGATTAAAATAAAATGCCCCCAAAAAGTAAAGTAACTGTAAAAAGGTCTCCCACTTCACATCATTTCATTTCATTATTTAAATGTGAGACAGTTTGGGGCATCAGTACTGTACTCTTGTTTTACTTTATGTTTGTGTTGCCATTGTCACACCTGTAGAGTTTACTTAATCCAAAACCAGAAGGACCAGTCTGCATTACTAATATTATCATAGGTGCCATACAACAGTCAAGTTTTGTAGACTTCATTTGCAAATGTTAGACTGTATGCTGAATTTCATTGTACTTTGTGATTAAAGAATGGGGCTAATGTGAAGATAAGAATCTGATGTTTGAAAAGGACTTCTGTTATGAGGCTTAGACTTTAGTCTCTAACCAGTGGACCGTGTAAAGCAATCAGGTTCACCCAAATAGAGAAGAGAAACATCCCTGAAAATACAATTATAGATCAACTGAGCACTGATCATTGGGTAGAAAGCGTAAAGAGACCTCCACTGACACAAAGAGTTAATGATTGTGTGGGTTGTTGTTAACAAACATTAACAGCCTCGCAACTCAGTGAACAGGTTGCTGTGTGTTCAGTGATGTTATGTATCACTTCCTTGTAACCCTTTTTCTGAAAGATTTGCATTGCAAGTATTTGCATGGATCATTGACGTCTTGACCATTGACTTTAATGTTGTCACAGTTTCTTGAAGCAAAGTGAGTAAACAAAGTGCTCCCTGAAACAGACTTGATGTCATTAAGAAGAAGAAAGACTACGGGAAATTCGGAGAGGGGCAGGAGACTTTGGAGATTCCTGTGCAATATATACAGAAATAATTTGTATAAATGAGACGTCTTTTCCAAAATAGGAACATTTTACATGATAATTATCACTGTTTCCCCCAAAAAGACTTTGAATAATATTACTTTTTGTGTTGTGACTGTAAAGAATGTGTAAGTCAGTATGTCAGACAGGAGGTGCTGCTGACAGTGACACTCTCACACGTCTTCAACTGAATAAACGATGGGTTAATAAATGTCACCATTTCTCTTCCTTGGAAGTGACAAGTAGCATGAAGGGAGAGGAGATAAGCCACATGCAAACATAAGAAAACATCCTGACAAATTTCCATTTAACCTCTAAGACGATGACAACAGAACACCTCGCTGTTCAATGTCATCCGGCTGATAAACACAGAGAGATTTGCAAAGTGAGATCTGAAGCTCTGCCAACCTCAGCCGACAACAACGACATTATACTTTATGAAGAGTTGTAGCGAAGACTCTCCTTTAGCTTTTCACCTTTTTGGAGGTCAAAGGTCAGGGTCAGCTGCACTATATAAGCTTAAAAACATATTTAATCAGCATCAGAGGCATCTCAGCTCAGTACATCACTGCAAGTCTATGCTGACTTTGGAGAGAGTGCAGGAATGTGTGTCTCTTTAAAAAGGAGAATAAGAACAGACACTTGCTCAGTGGTGGTCCCACTCAGTGAATCTTTTACCACCTACTTATTCTCTGAAGGGTCAAATAATGCTTATGCTGGCAGATCTGCAAACAGTCACATTTATTACAGTTGGACACAGTGCTTTACATTTGTCCTGCACATATTTATAAGCTCCTACTCTTTCTTAACACTGCTAAACGCAAACACAGGATCCAGTGTTGGTGTTTCACTCCGAAACGTGTGCTAGTTTGCACCGTGCCCGGGCCATCTCTGACCCACTACAACAAAGGAGTGTCCAAAGCGGCTTCTCCATTTCCTATTGAAACCGTAGACCGTCACCAAATCTGCTCTCATGCCACTGTCTCTCTCAGGGGAAAGACAGAGCCAGGAACCGCTGTTAAATAATGACAATAAACTTTCCCATCCTGTCGGCCTCGCTAAAAATAAAGATACTGTACCCAGAGGAATGCAGTGGTGTTAATTTGCATCCAGATTGTGCCTTATCAGAACATTGCTCACTAGAATATAATTAAATGTCTATATATGGAGACAGCAGTGAACTTCCACGATGACACCATTTCCACCATCATGCTACAAGGTTATATGTGATGAAATAAAATAACTTATATATATATTTATTATTTCATTCAGTATTTATAGACATAATCTGAGTAATATCATTGAGGTAAATTGATGTTTACAGATATATTATGGCCAATATATTAAGCCATCTAAAGAAATGGATGATTTCACTTTATGAAATTGACATTATTTTACATACAAATTACTAAACTACAGTATGTCAGAATTATTTTTTGTTTAGGAAATCATTGCCTCTGACACCATTATTTTTTTTTTTTACAAATTCATTCACTTAATACTTTTGTTTAGTGCAGTGAATGATACCCAGCTGCATGAACATATGTCATTCCAAATATGTTATAATCATATTTTTTCAGATCATATATACTTAGATATAATATAAAGCGCTCTGCATCACCTGTAGTGCTGGCTCCGTTGCTCTCCTCGGGCTTAGCACCGGGTCGAGTCGTGTCTACCGCTGAAGTTTGCGAACTGGTGGAGCATCCCATCCTGTCCTGAGCACATAGATAACTGGACGGTTAACTTCAGAGTTGAGAGGTGAGGCTGTAGCCGCACCGTATGACGTCGCGCATAGATATCACTTCGACAAATAGAGAGGAGTCAAAACTATAGTGAGCGAATTCCCGGGAGGAGGAAAAACAGACTGACCGGTCGTCAGATTCCTCTACTCCTGTGCGTAATTGCGCACCGTGGCACCTCCTCCAGTAAAATGCGTTCAGCTCCTTGTGTTGCGGTTGCAAATTTCTAAGCAGGTGGACACGCCGGATGAAATATGGGCTCTTTGTTGTGTACTGTAACTTAGGCTGTTTCCAAGAGGCTGGCGCAGGGACAAAAATACATTATTCAGCTAGGGTGCAGCGGCCACCTCTTGGGGCGGGGTAAGAGAACGAGTAACATTTTCTTCACCGATCCAAAAACTCACCAAAAACTCCCCCCCCCCCCCCAACCCCACGCCAAGTGCTTCTAAATCAAAAGTTACTGGGGCAGTGTACTGTCCAGTGGAACCACTGCAGGACCAGCGCCACGCTGCAAAAATGCTTTATAAGAAAGAGTCCTGCATTCATAATTCCACTTAAGTATAAGCAGAAAAAATGACTTAAAGAACTCCAGTAACCAGCAGAAAAGCCTCTGGCAGAGAGTTATAATCGGTTTCAAAATAAAAACAGTATTTATCAAATACATATAGTGGGGTTCAAAGGACAATATTTCGAACGTTGTGGAATAAAGTCACAATGTTTGAGATTTAACTTTACATTTCCCATTTAAAACACTTGATCAATTTATAAAATGCGATAATAGATTAAACTACCCAACAGTTTATATAATAGAATTGCTTCTGACTGCCGACTTATCTGTACTTTTATTTGAATAAAGTTTTGAATGCAGGATTTTTACTTTATCAAGAAGTATTTTTACACTGTAATAACCCCTATAATGTGTAGTTACCTTAAACTGCCTTGCTCATGTGTTTTGTGTTTGACATAGATCGGTTTTATGTGTTGATTATTGACCTATTTGTCAAAAAAAGATCTTTAAATTATCTGCAGTGAGTGTTCTGCGCAGTACCCTTCTGCGCAGCCTCCCCGACAGATAGCGGCGCGGTGCACCATGGGCCTTCCTTTCTCGCCGAGGCCATATTAGGAGACATCTCACAGTAAGCAGAGCTCCGAGTTTTCTCAATAAAACCCACCGATTTCTCGACATTTTGGCATTTTGTTTCTATCAAGACATTAACGAAAGTCTTCCCCTTCCCTTTTGTCGCCCGCAGGTTGGCCGGTGTGTGGACTAAACCGCAAACATGGTGGCCGCAAAGAAGACGGTGAGTACGGTGGGGTCGGGCCGGGGCGCACGCTGCTTCACGTGGACAAGTGTTTCTGTCAGGGCCTGTTAAGTTGCACCGCAACTGCCATTATTAATGTATTATTAGTACTCAGCGTATACAATGAAGCGTTGAAATGTTGCAGCCAAGATTTACAGGCGCCCCTACCAGCTGTTTATCTGCTTTATTACTGTTTATCCATATGTTTGTCTGACGTCGGCTAATTAGCTAATGCTAGTTTGCTAACTCCAACAACAGCAAAATGTCAGTAAAGTGACAACAGTTACCATAACTGTATCCTAAAACATACGTAACACGCTGCTCTCTGTGTCAGTCTGTTAAATGTCAAATTATTATCTCTACCATGTGACTTGTGACTACAACGTTGGTACAGTGGTGGAAGTTAGCATTGTAGCTCGTGTGCTGTCGCCGAGACTTAAGAAATGTGCGTCGGTGTTTGTATAGAAAAAGTCCATGGAGTCCATCAACTCCCGTCTCCAGCTGGTGATGAAGAGTGGAAAATACGTCCTGGGCTACAAACAATCCCAGAAGATGATCCGTCAGGGAAAAGCCAAGCTGGTCATCCTGGCCAACAACTGCCCTGCCCTCAGGTATGTGATGATAAACACAGTTTCAGACTATTAAAGCTATGAGTTTGATGTAGTTCAGCTAATACAGTATATAAATAAATTACAATCAAAAACTGGCAGTGCTTTAAACAGGGGTCACGTCAAATATCAGATCCAGAGAATAAAGTGAGAATTAGGCCCTCAGACTGTAATACTAATCATGTAATGATTCAGACTCATCATTCGTTCATTCAATTCAGACTTATTTACATTTCACTGCTTACTCCAGAAGGAAAGTCCAGTGCATCTGGAGATTGTATTGTGTTTTTGTTTGCTGTCAGTTATACACAGCAATAACATGTTCACAATCTCGTAATCATCTTGTTTTATCAACAGGAAGTAGCTAGATGTTGTCATGGATCAATTGATGAAAAGCTAAAACTATGCTTACGACATCTGATGTTCCATGTTTTTTTTTTTTTTATTGTGATCAAACATCAAAACTTTAGATGCTGTTAAAGATGTAAAGGTTTTTGACAGTATTGTGTATTAAGCTTGTTGTGCAATAAACACGTCAGGACTCTGCGTTGGGGTTGATTTAAAATAATATAATTTTTTTTGAAGATTAATGTCTTTTTTTATTGGCATGTCACATGATGACTAAGGTATTAAAAACAATGTGAAATGAAACTACAATGATCCAAGTTTCTGTACAGCCAGATGTCAGTTCTTAAAGTTTCTAAGGGTATCAGGACTTGTCTGCATCTGTTTGATGCATTTGTTAATTTGGTGTATTTGCTGCTTTAACTCACATTGTCTTTGCCTCTCTGCTCTTTTCAGAAAATCTGAGATTGAGTACTATGCCATGCTGGCCAAGACCGGTGTCCACCATTACAGTGGAAACAACATTGAGCTTGGCACAGCCTGTGGCAAATACTACAGGGTGTGCACACTGGCGATCATTGACCCCGGTGAGTACCTGTCTTGGTGTTAGACAGCATCTGATGAGCTTGTTGTTTGACTCGTGAGGACCATTTCAGATTTAGCCGAACCATTTTAAACTGATTAAGGGACTAATGGGAATGTAATACTAATTTCCTAAGAGGGAGTCATCCCAAAGGGATCAATAAAGTCTAAGTGTATGTTTCTGACATGACCTTGTGCCAGGCACTGTCTAGTTAAAAAAGTGATGCATGAACATTAGCCAATAGGGGGACAGGTCTCACTGAGCCTGTTTGAGCAGCAACAAAGAGATCCTGCTGACACAAACCAAAGTTTCCCACCTCATCACAGTATTTCAGTGATTCTTGCGAGAATACACATCTATCCAGTGAATCTGTTCACCTGGAAGCACCATACATTGGCAGCCTAGTATTAACACACTGGCATTCAGCATGTACAATGTCACATTTTGGTTGCTCCTTATGTAGACCTATTTTATGCAGTTGTTTAGTCGACCAGCAGCCAGATATGTGAAGGCTAGATGCAAAGTAAAAGAGATAAAAAATAAAATAAAATAAAAAATCTTTCCCACAAGCTCACTGCAGCTCAACAAATGAGAGACTGTATAAATTCCTGAATTGATTTAAAGCTCTTACGTAAACACATCTTATTTCCTGTCATTTAGTTTCCTCTGTGAATTTTTGCGCCTGTTGGACCTGCTCACCAAAGTGGTTCAATTCAGGACTGGTGGTTTGCTAGATGAAAGCCAGTCGGGAGCGCTCAGTTTAGCTGCTAGTGCTTTCTGGCCAGTTCATTAATGCTCCATTGGTGACATTTATCGTTGTATTGTCAACTTTATTTATTTTCACTGGGTATTAAAATAATTGTCTGTTAATGCTCAGGATATGATTGGATGTCTTTGTACTACACATGTGGCACTTATTAATTTTGACCCACTGACTCTTTGATCATCTTTTCCTCTCCAGGCGATTCTGACATCATCAGGAGCATGCCAGATCAGCAGCAGCAGGCCCAGTAGAGCTGTTCCCCCACCCCGTTGTTATAAATAAAGTCGGAGTTAACAGTTGATGCTGTTGTCATTTCATTTCTTATTGCATATACCGTAAATTGCCTGTCCACACATGGTAGTTAACACTACGTCCACCTAGAGAGCAGCAGTGTGCTCTTTGATTTTTTCAGATGATGTTATGTGAGGGATTTCTCTTCACTCCGCAAAGTTGTTTACATTACGAGGCTGATAGAACAAAACACAAACAGTGATGGAAACCAAATTTTAAAACAGTAGAAGCTTCTTCAGAGACTTGTGTCACAGAGCATGACGTCAGTGATTATGTGAGTGTGCATGTAAACCACCACGATCCACCCAACTGACTGCTTATCATGACATAGATGTCAAAATTATGCAACTGTTGATGTTTGAGAATGTGTTTTCTTTTTCTCACTTACATAAACCTTGGGGATGACCGTCTGCTGTATTATCTGCAGCCTGCTGACTGTAATCGAGTAAGGACATTCTCCTCTCAGAGGTATTAAAGGCTTTACAGGGTGATGGCTGCCTCTGATATCCTCACACTGCTGTAGGTATATATATATTGGTCAACCTCAAAGAAACCCAGAACAAAATGGTTCAGTGCGTGGTATCTTTTGAACATTCAGCAGGTGTTACTTGAAAGTTCACACTAATAGCTAGCTTTACAAAATGTCTTTGTGACATAGTAACATATTTGAAGTTGAATTAAGACCTGAAGAATCAACTCCTGCACAAAAAGTCTTCACTTATAACCGATGAAGACATTTGCCTTTCAAACACTGAGCTTACATAAGGAAATTTTAAGTATCAGTATGTTAGAATCACTGCAGCACTTGTGTAACATCAGTACATTTGTTAGCTGTTGACACCATGTGTGAATTGAAAGGCACGATGAAGCTCCTGCCAACCTGAGTGACTGTTACACATATGACTTTAGAGTGAGATAAATGGATTACTTCTCCCTTGAGCAAGAAGTGTTTTTTTGTAACTACAGTGCAGATACAAACCAGTATACAAGCTGTAGAAACAACTTATTTCCACAAAGATAGTTGACAAAACACTGTCCATTTCATCTCTTGTTCTGGAGCTTTTTAACATGGTCAAATTTTAAGTCAAAATGCACAAGATGACCCACACTAAGGTTTAAAAGTCAGGATATCTCAGCCTCTGCTGCCTCCATCTAACACATGCTCTTTTACTTTGCCTCTGTCAACTCCCAACAACTAAATCACTAGATTACCTCTTTAACCTTTTAGACCCCACAACTATAAAATGTGACTCATCATCATGCAATTTAGACGTTTTGAATTTATTTGATGGTTCATGGAAAACAAGTTAAGCCATTGCAAAGTAAAAGACTTGCAAGTAACAATTTTATAGATTAATCTCACAAATGTCAAGACTGGATTTAATTCTTGTTGCTATAAATTTGCTGCTCTACAGGGCCCAGTGCATTTACCCAGAAGCAGAGATATGTAATCTGTCAATCATCCATCGAGCGGTTTGGCCCAGTTTTTCCATTCACTGCCTCCATAAGCCCTTTTCTCGATTCCCAGTTAAATCAAATGAAATCATCCCAGCTGATCTGCTTCACGTGCAGCAGATTCCCCGCTTCCAATGAGGACAATATAACGATGTGAATTAACAGAGTGTGCACCACTGCACTCCCCAGCCCCTTCACATTTTTGACACACACCCAGCAGTTTTCTGTAGTTATAAAGAATGGGGGTGTATTCCTGGGTGATAATTCACATAGAAGTCTCATTAGGTATTGTATGTGGTCATTTGTGACAGTCTGCTTGAAGGTAAAATGTGTATTAAGGGACATTGCAGTGGAGAATCTGAATACTATCCAGGTCAGACGAATCCTGCCTCTTGTCCTCTTTCACAAATATCTCTCCTTTTTGAAGCTTATGTCATGCATGCAACAAGCATTTCAACAAGAAAAGAGATAGAATGTGACCCACTTTTTTTTTTTTTTGGGTTGTTTTTTCCCCCCTCCCTCTCTGCCCTGTCCCAGTGTCGAGAAAGTAGGTGAGCGTGTCTGTGTGGTAGCCTACTGTTGGACCCAAGGTAATGCCAGACTCCATTTTGGGGCGGGCGGGTAAATCCTTGCTGATCTGCCAGCTTATTCATCCGTCGCTGAGCCGAGAGGGAGGGATAGTGAATCTCTGAGGCCAGCGGGATGCACGCATGACAGCCTGACACCCATTTTTTTGAACAATCATATTCTTGAAACTTAATAATAGAAGTGCACAGTCTGTATGAACTATGGCCAGTTTATCCTGCGTTTTAAACAACAGATACTGACTTAGGATGAATTTCTTGGCACTGAACCAGTCCATTCAGGCCTTGGTGAGCATCTGTTCTCAATTTCAACCTATGATGCATTTAATTTTTGTTGAGTGGTGTTTCCCAAGATGCCAACTCCCCCCTATCACAAGACACAGACGTCCTGTAATTTGAACAGGTTGGGCATGCTGTCAGCTGCACCCTGCCACAATAAACAGATAAGTCAATTTAAGTGGTTCTAGTGTCAGTTTTTCGTTGGTTCCTTGCCTTCAAATAAGCGTTTCACCACAGAAGACAGTTTGACGTGTCACAGCAGGATGAGCACAGGTGTAAACAATAACATTAACGATGGCTGGATTCCATGTCGTTGCTTCAGTTTCAGGGCCCTGGTGTTGTGAAAGCCGTTAGCGTGATTAATGACACCTGTGCTTTTCTTGGGATGACAAGTCAAAATGTCTGCTGTGGAAAGGCTTATTGCTGGAAGACTTTCTGGGGGAAAAGAATGACAGAGGACAAAAAGACAATTAGAAAGACCCATGTTTAGTTTTTAAAATTTGTATCAATTAGTAGAAATGCCAACAGGAACTCAAGTGTCAGAATGAGACGTATTTACCTAAAATGTTAGGAGTAGAAAGAGGTAACTGATATCATGGCCATATTTTTAAAAAGTGAGCTTTAATATTATTGTCTGTTGTAAGAGTCTGTTGAGCTGGGCTGGCTTGCATATTAACACTTGTTTAACTTTTATTTCTGTGTCAAGGCAAACATTTGGACAATCTCATATCCACTGCTATTAATAAACATCAAAAAATATAATTTGCATCTTCTGGTAGTATGTGTACAAAATCTGATGACAAATAATAATAATAATAATAATGATAAATTAAATACACTAAAACAATATATGTTTGTGACAATTTGAGAATAGATTGTACACTGAAAAGAACTGATACAAGCATTAAATTTAACCTAATAGTTTTTTTTAACTGTACATGAACTCAGCTTCATAAATATTGTTTTTATTATTTGCGCTTCTCAAGATGACGATAAAAGCTCAAGTATATATAAAAAACAATGACTCATTAAATGAATCCAGCAGGAGACAGTGGTAGATTTTGCTTTTTATTATTCAGAATTGAAGACATGAGCTCATGCAGATCCAACAAGAAGATGTGTGTGATTGAAAAGCGATGGAGAACAGTCAAGTGATTCTAATAAAATGAGGCATCAGCCGTCCACTCGTCCAGACACAAGTTTTTTTTTCCTCGAATCGGCTCAGAATCACGTGAGAATCCATCGGCTCTGCAGCTTTTCAGTCTCATCGCACAGTGTAAATATTGATTTGCTTGAGCTCGTATCGTCCAGGTGTGGACGGCCAATCGTTATTAGAACCACTTAACTGCAGCATAGCATGGTAAAGATGAAGAAAACACAAACACATTGGTTTGCAGTGAGCTCACGCTGACATTTAAAGTGCAATTTCATTTTCAGCTTTGTTGGATTTGCAGAAGCAGTGGTCATACTTCACACGGGGACGATGATGAAGGGACCAACAAAGGGCTATATTATCAACTACAGTAATAGTATCAAATGGAACACTACGTCATGGTATGTGTATTTCCACATCTAACAAGTCATTGAATGCACTATTGCATAGTCTGTAACTCTGGTTTATTGTGTTCTTTTTTAAGTTGATAACAAATACTACTTGGGAATTATGGGAAAGAACAGGATTATTATTTGTTCCATTCTTGTTTCTAATAATGCTCAACTGATTGCCTGAACAGTTCTAGGCAAAAGACAAGCATTTACACTGTTTAACTAGCTTCATATATTATTGATTTTGTGCTATTCTGCAATGCTAAATCAATGCTTTATATCCCCATCCATCCTCAATGTCAAAAAGGTCACAAGCACAGAAAATATCTCAACATGATATCACTGCATGTGCAAAAAGAAAAAAAAAAAGACATGTTCCTACATATAAAGGACCTAGAAGTTACATCATAATGCCACACACAGCGCGCAGGCAAGCGGATACACACAATCGCACAAACATACACACGCATACAGTCTCTGCATGTACTGCAGCACGTCACGGCGTCTTTATAGGAAAATGCCCCTCAGTCCAGCTAAGTTAGCTCAACTCAAACATTAGATTATACACTGTAATCCATGTTAAAAAAAAAACAACAAACAAACAAACAATAAAGTCACAGTCAATGCTGTTGCATCTGCAACCCGGTGGAAACACAAAACAGACATCTCAGCTGAAACATTTCCACACGTTAACACTTTTTACTTTTGACGTGTATTGCCTGTTTGGATGTGAATCTGTAGTGTGTGACTGTGTAAAGCATGTATGGTTTGTGATAAGTGCTTCATTACATTAATGCCAGTCTTTTGAGATCTCGGAGTTCATGTCAGGAAAAGGGGGCAGGAAGGCAAACTGGAATAAACTGTGACTGGACTGAAATCAATGGGTGAACAGTGAGACAGTGTGATACATGGACACAAAAGGAAGACGTAGTTGTTATTGGTCGAGGAACCTTTTTCAAAACGATTTCCTGCAGGACGAGCTACATCGATACACAGATGATATATAATCACAGCAGGACAGTCTTTCGCTATTCACTTCTTTTTCTCTCAGTTTTTTTTTACTGTTATACAAAAAGATCATACAAAAATACCCCAACATTACATTCAATGAAGGAAATTTGTCAATTTCTGAAAAAAGTGCTCTTGCATAACTGATCACGTATGTCGCTTTCCTTCTCTCTCTCTCTCTCTCTCTCTCTCTCTCTCTTTGTCGCTATCTCTCTTCAGGTAGTTTTTGTTTCTAGACAAAGACCATGAGGGAGATTCACAGTATTGGGAAGGTTAACAGTTGGTGGCCGGACTGGTGGGTGCACGTTTCACTCAAAGAAAAGTGCAAATTAAGTCGGGACAGAGTGTTCAGGGCGTGTAAGAGTTAAAATGCTACCAGGGTGGATGAGCAGCTGCCAACAGGGAGGGGCTGTCATTGCTGATGGTCGGGGATAGCGGTCTCAGAAGTTGCAGAGATATTGTCCTTTGAGGAGGACAGAAGAGACGAGAGGGGGAGGACAATACGTCACAACAACCAGGGGTGATTGTGGGGGGTGGGGTGGGGTGGGGCTGATGGGCAAAACTGGCTCAGGATCAGCCTAATCTAATATACAGCTGGCAGGAATCCAAGCTGAAACCAGCATCTATGACATTGTTTTGCCTTGGTTTGTCAACATGTTCCAGCCAGAGTCAGTGTCCTACTGTTGGAGACCGATGTGGTAAGTGTTGGGAGGGGGGAGGGGGGAGTAAGGGGTATTTGGGGG
Source organism: Lates calcarifer (assembly GCF_001640805.2). Lineage (NCBI taxonomy): Eukaryota > Metazoa > Chordata > Actinopteri > Centropomidae > Lates > Lates calcarifer. The sequence continues at coordinate 12,476,486 of NC_066835.1, read as the reverse complement.
TGTTTGGGGTATAGGATCCAGCAGTGAGGACGGCTCTCATGCCTCCATATACTGGGGAGGAGGCTCCTTGGGTGGGATGGCAATGGCTTCCTCGTATGGTGGCAGCAGAACCTGAAATGTAACAGAACAAAAAGGAGGCTCAGTCCAAACTCACATACGTCCTCTATTCTGTTATAAACTATATACATATAAATGACCATATGCTGTAACTATAAACTGTGTATTTTGAAATAATCAAAGCTCAAAGATCCACTTCCAGACTTTTCTGAGCTTTAAACTACATCTACGCTCAGGTCACATGACAACACCGGAGCCAGTTCTATTGCTGAAAGAAGTCTGTGAGATGTGGTTGAAAGCCCTCAAAAACTACTAGCTAGCTACCTAGCAGCTAGCTCTGTACGTCAGCTTTCATACTTAAGTGAAAATACTTAATTCAGAGCACTCAGGGTGTTTTCTCTGATGTAAATGAGCAGCTCGTCGTGGCAAATGTTTGCTAATTTTAGCAAATTTCAGATACAAATAGTTGAGTTACTGACAATACTGACTTACTTCATAACTCCTTCCTACTTAAGCTACTGCTACATGACGTTTTAATTATTTTTCTGTCACTTGTGGTCAAAGGGGCTGCTGTTACGCAAAAGTTACAGTCTCGCTTTAAGCTGCCTGAAATTACTGCTGTGTTTAGTCATTTACTAATCCCTATGTAATAAACACACGGGTTAATCTATAGCGAGCAGTGTATGAGATTTTGTGCACAGGAAATCATTATTTTGTGGGAGGAATGGCTACGTTTTTATTTGTGAGAGTTTCTAAGGGCACTGTTGGTCACTATATAGTACATAGGAAGTGATTTCAGATGTAGTCGTGGTCACTGTTGCGTGTTTCCCCCCGATTCCTTCACACTCTTTGTACTCCACCCCTATAGAAGGCATTACTTGCTGCAAGGCCAACATCCCCACGCACACATATCCCTCTGCTTTAGTGGCCAGACTGCCTCCTCTCTACCAGTGGTCTTTCTCTGTAAATGGTGTTATAAAACCAGCCCTGTTGCTAATTCAGTGACAGAGAGAAAGTGAGAGAGAGAATATTCTCAGAGGGGATGGAATTGTGAAACAGCCAGGGAGGCCCGGCGAACACATCACAGGCTGGATTTGAAATGAAGCGGACAAGCAGACAATTATGTAACATGTCCAGGAGAGGAGAGGGGGACGGACAGAGATATATAGAGAGAGGAGGAGGAGGGAGGGGGTGAGAGACGACCCTTGTGCATTTTAATGGCATTTATATAAAAGCAGGGAAGATAAGCAGCTGGGTACTTGGTGTTCGAGGCTGTAAAAAGCCATTTAGACACACTGCCGGCTTTCTAATAGTAAAAATAGATGGAGCGCTCCATTCATTCACCGCTGTGTGTGGGGAGAGGGAATGTCATGATAAAACCATATCGTCACTATTCAAGCCAACATGAAAGCTGTTTAAACTGTGTGCCACAGATATTGGTTACATTTAAACTCTATTTGTTCCCTGATACTTCTCTCATTAAAATTCACACAGCTTGTTCTGTGGCCTTCACTTTGACCCACTTGCTTCAACTGTTTGCTTTATTTTGCTTTTTTGTTCCTAATTAATCTGAATAAACAGCTGATTTTCCTGCGTTCATTTATCCATAAAAAGTATACGCTTCACTTTCATAAGTTCCCATTCGCTAACGAATATGAGTGTTTTATCATGACCTTCGTGACAAAATTGTAAATCTAAAATTAATCTAAAATTAAAATTCATACAAAAGCCAATGCAGGCTCATTATTTATGGAGCCCTGACAAAAGGCAGTAAAAGGTTATCACATTGAGTGTAAAAACATATACATCTTTACACTTTTCTTCCTCCAATCAACTGAAATAATGAATTAAACTGTTTATTTCAGTGCTTTCATGACAAATGTATTCAGGTTTCCTTCTTATTTTGTGGCTGAGGAAAACAGTGTCTATACTCCATTATATCTGCAGTAGACAAAATAGACTGGCACATATCCAAAATTCACTTAAAAGGCCATACGATACACAATGTGACACCAGACCCTGCTGGATTAGCTCCTGCCTGTAGGTGAAAAACAGCAGCAGTGAACCAGGGCCATGGCGGGTACAAGGACAAAATGACAGACAGATGAAGTGCTACGTATTGAGACGACAGCGGTTGTGAGACAGATTAATGTCTTATGTATCAGTGTGGAGGATTACAGACGGACAGACAAATGGAAACCATGACTATGCTAAAGCCTCTCAGAAGCACCCTGAGTCATCCCCTGAGGGATGGACGACAACCGGCTTTAAACAGCGAGCCAATCACACCTCAGGATGACCTACAGCACCTACTGTACTGAGACCCACACCAAGTACACAACTGACACAAACTGCATGGTGACAGTACTTTGATATTTAAACGACAGAATGTATATAGGACTGAGTGTATGCTATTCTATGTCTATGATACACTATAAATAATATATTTAGGGGTTCTAGGAATTACTATAATTTACTTCACAATACTTGTAATTTGCAATACAACTCCTAAAGTAATATGTGTAGGATTTTAATGAGTCCATAATTAACATTTTCATGCATTTAATCACCTTTAAGTGAATCTTAATTTCTTCCTTATCTCCTGTACAAACATTACACCTGTGGTACTCCTCTCATTCATTCTACTTGCATGAATTAATTAATGGTTAAATACTACACATAGGACAGCAGGACCACACTAACCTGAACCTCTTAGAAATGGAAAAGTTATTTGATGTGTGAAATGACCAAAATATACGGAGGCATGGGACAAAATACTTTCTGAAAATGCTTTTTTTTTTTTTTTTCAATTTCATTTTTTCATTTCTTAGAATATACAGTGTGTGGATAAAGATTTCAACAGACAGATCAGTTGTACATATTCTCTGATCTTTGAATTATTTCCCACAATGAATAGAAAGTCATTTCCACCTTCTTGTTACATGGATTCATTTAACTTCCCAAGTCTGAGGTTGAGATTAATGAGGTTTTCTGAGAATTTTCCATTTATTAGTTTTGAAAATTAAATATGTTTATTTCTCAATTTTATAATGCTGCTCTAAGGACAATTCAACTATATAAAAATGATAATGTACATCACAACTAATCCTTACCTTGTACATTTAGAGGTATCAACTCATTGAACTGCAATAACATACAGAAGTAAATATGGTCTAGATTTTAGTGTAGCTCAGTAAAACCTTAGATGTTGAACCTAGCATTTGATACACCGTATTCAAGTTAATGTGCTACGCATAGTGATGACAATGACTTCTCAAAACCTTTACCTCTAATGAACTGAAAGGCTTGTAAGCCAAAACCGTTAAAAATAAAAAATGCTGTGCAAATGCAATTATATTATGATCCGAGGATGGGGAGATTTTCATTGTGTCCTTGAGGTGAGGACTCACCGTGGTGTCATTGGTGGTGACATAAACCAGGACCTCTGTGGTGCCCCTGCCACTCACGTATCTGTAGCAGTTCCACACGCAGCCAATCAGGTAGGCCTGTAGGGGGTGAAAACAAAGAACAAACAATGACCTTCAGAGACAGTGTCTCCACTTTTCATTATTACTGACGCTGCTTGTCGTGATCTCATCCATTCATCAAGGTTAGGGATGATGACAGCAGAGATGCATCATGTCAAAACTTCATAAAGGCTGTGATGTACAAGCTGTCGTTGTTAGCATCAAGACAAGTAAGGGCAAACAACAATTCTGCTGTAAAAATAGCATGTGGACATTTTCCTGGACAATGTTGCTCCTGTGTTTCTTCCTCCAACATTTTACCAAGAGCAACTTATCAGGCATCTCTTGCTTCAGTAAGCCTATTCCTGCTCTGAGGTTTAAGTTTTTCTGACTTGGCAGAAGAACAGGAGGCTCATTGTGTGTGTATGTGAGTAGCCTGCTGAGTCGGTACCTCTGCCAGCAGTAAGAGCAACCAACCATCCAGGAAGCCATGCGAACTGCTAGCCAATCACTTTACCATCTGCTGAGTTGACCTCCTCACTGTGGTAGCAACTCTGAACTGGGGTCAACTTCAGCACCATTAACAGCAGCATACAACTAGTTCAACTTGTTATTTTGATTATATAAAATAGAGCATTTTGTTTTTGTTATTTTACGGTAAAACATCAGGTTATTGTCCCTATTGTCACTTTATTTTGTTTGGTGTGCCTCTGCACTCTTTATTTAAGCAATACATTCTATCAATATACCTCTGAACAAGGTGCAAACTTTACTTTTACTTTTTTTTTTACCCTTGAAATAAAATAGCCACTTTGTTTGTGAGGTACAATAACAATCTGTACCAGAGAGCCACTGTTCTGTCAGACAGTACATACTGCTACAAAGTCTGAGTTTCACCATCTTGCCCCTTTACGTTCTACAGCGTGTCACACTGCCTCTCTTTTTATTCATCCAAGCTTCTATCTATCTACACCTTTTTATCTGCCACATCCTACCCTTGTATCTTCCCTCTCTAATCTCTCGAGCCCTCCCTCTTCCTGCCTGTCCATATCTGTCATTCATGCCAAGTGCAGTCAAGTGGAGGACGTTGGCTTCGGCAGGAACTTTAGCAGGTGCTGCCTCTCGTGCTGAGAGCTGGATGCGTCCCTGATACTTCAGATCTGGCTCTTTTCCAGGGGACTGACTCAATCACTATAGGGAACAGTGGCCAATATGCCGTAAAAGCCCATCAATAAAACTGGGCCTCCATTGATTTTGCTTGGCAAATGTCAAGTTTGCATGGGTTGAGCAAGCGCACATCTATATTTGATCTTTAATACTGAATTTTGGAGCAATGTGCGGTTCAGCTACTCTGTGCAACAAAGCTCTCTGTCTGAGTCATGACATGTATGACTCCTCTCTCTGCCGAGTCCAGCAGTGTGTCTTCCAGTGGCTGCTTCCTATCATAAAACCCTGGCTCCGGCTTTGGATATCTGCTGAGAATATTTCCAATCTGAGCTTAGAGGAGAAACAACTTGATTTGATTGTACAGATGACTGCAACTTCATATCCCATCTCATCCCAGAGCCCCAGAGCGTAGCTGCGCCTGGAGAATCATCCATGCATTAAGGGGGAATTAGTCTGACAGGAGTTGGTTTCCTGTTGTCCCTGACCCACCGCTCTCTGACTGTGTGATAATCTTGTGAAGGACATTGATAATGAAAATGTTCACACTGCCAGATTCATTATACATGCCATATGGTTCATACTGCTATGAGGTGCGCACAGTGTGAAACTTAATTGCCTTAATCACATTGCAATGTGATGAGCAAATGTTCAATAAAAATGTGTGTCATATATCATTATATTCTACAAGTGTACCTTTTTCTATGCATCTGCACAGATTTAGATATCATTCAGATGGAAGTTGGTGGATATTTACCAAAGTCAATAAAAGCCAAAGTGAGGCAGGCTGGGAGAATGAAAGTGATACAGAGACTCTGTGGGCTCACCTTGAAGGAGAGGATGCAGCCAATGAAGAGGAGGACTGCGAAAACTAGGCACATGTTGTTGGTGGACATGATGTCCTCCTTGTAAGGGAATGTCCCCGGCTGAACGAAGGAAGATAGGAAGATAAAATAAGTAAATGTCAGGAGTGAAAAAAACAAAACAAAAAAAACAATGAAGAGACATGTGAGACAGGAAGTAACAAAGTGGATAAAACTTGACCTTTAAGTCCTGAACAACCAAAGAGTCTGAAATGGACACTGAATCTGCATAACTAAGATCCGCGTTCATGCCTGGGTGCCCTTTCCTCACTGAATGCCTCTTTTTTTTTTTAGAAGCGTTACTCAACAGATAAAGCGCTAACTCCTGAATCTGCCTTGTTGTTGAACAGTTATCACGAACAGTGAACTATGCCTGGACTGCCAATGCTCTGCACTTTTGTCATTTGAGTGGGTGTTTTTAGTTGTGAAGAGTGAACTGATCCTCACCAGCTGCTGGAGGTAGTCCTGCACTGTGTTGGGATAAACCACCACGCTAATAGCTACCAGTGTGTTAAGGGCAAAGTCGAAGATTTGGTAGCAGAAGAATGGAATGATCCAAGCAGCGTGTTGCTTTATGGGAGAGATTGAAAAAAAAGATTTACACTCAAACAGCATAAATTCACAAATTTGTTTATGATCATGTCTGGCTGACAACAGATTTTTATTTTTTTTTACAAACATTTCTATTATTTATTTACCTTGTAAGCACCATAGGTTGCCATACCACATATAAGAATCATGAGTAGGGATATTGCAGTGGCTATGCAGATATCTGCAGAGAGAAAACACAAACAAGAACAATGTGAGAACAGATAATCTAGTTTACCCATGAAAAACAGAACAGCAGAAAACACATAATTTTACTGGAACCTTGAATCCACTGATGTAATCCAGAAGTCTTTATTGGGACGTGGATTTATACAAAACAAAGCACCTTAAGTAACCTCACTATTTTTAGCACCCAATCTGCATGAGACAAGACATGATCAGCACGTGGATAACTGTTATGCAAGAGGCGCTAAATTTTACAAGATTTAACACCTGTCTCACATTTTATCACAGCTGTGAAATGTGACTGATGAGACATTTTCATGGAAACAAACTAAGGATAGGATATTTGTATAGCTGGGTTAAAAAAAAGGATCCCTGATCACTATGCAGCACTGGCAGGTAATGAGCTCAGTAATCGGACTCAGTGCTCCCTGTGAGAACAATGGAATTGATGCATTTCTGGTGGTTTTTGTTAGCATTGTTAGCATGAAAACACAACACGAAAAAACTGAATGCAACCACTGCATGTCGTCATGATAGTCAGTTCTCCCTTATGTTCAGCAACAGTGATTATTACAGCGCTGATACGGTGTTAAGACCCAGGAAATGAGGATACCCTTCCATCTTAATCCCTCACCACACACCCTAGGCACAGACACACATGTTCACACATACTAAATATAAACAATACATGCACACACAAACGCACTGGCATCCCCTCTCACCCTCCCAACACACACACACACACACACACACACACACACACACACACACACACACACACACACACACACACAGACGTCATCCACACATCTGAGTTTTAATTTCAGGATATCTCTGCATACGATCACAGTGACATCAATGCTATTGACACCTGCCTATTAATCACAAGACCATGACAGCAGCTTGTCTCTATCTTCCTCTATATTTTGACTGATGCGGCACAGACAACAACGCTATCAGAGCAGAGAGTCAGTCAAGATGGCCATTTTAATCCGACGGAGAATTAGAGCAGTCATTTTTAATCAGGGTGTGTGGCGTTCCAGAGGCGACTGTGATGATGATAGCAGCTGGAGGGGAAACACTGAAAATATACATGCACTTTGATTTGTTCTCCACTGAGTCGCGCCTACTCAGCTATGTCTGTGCTGCTGAGAGCAGCATTCTGGGAAAAGAAGCACTGGGCAGAAAGCAGAGGTGATTTCAGAAAGGCAGAAACACATGGGGCTGTATGGACATGCTGCTGATTTTAATGAGCTCGCTCTCTGGCAGAGCTTGGAAATACAATCAAAGAATATTGTTACTGGGCCTTGAATAATGAAATATCTTGATAACAGCTTCAGTGTTCACTGTTCATGGTCAGTTTTTCACTTAAAATTTAAAATGTTTTAACTTATCAGCCTTATGAAGCTGAGTGAAATAAACATTAGATTAAATAAGTGTAAATTGACTAATTGTATCATAAAATATTGATGATGTAGTACTGAGATTAAAACATTTTACTCTTTCACTTAAATCTGTTGTGGAGACAACTGAATGCACTTAGGGAAACATCAGTGTTGGAGATTTGGGCCTTTTTTCAACAACACATCATGTTGACGTTTCAGCCATTTCACCCATAACCTCTGGACTTTTACAATCAGTTTTTTAATCTTTTTTTTTTTTTTGTTAAACTTTTGTTGAATATTTTAATAATCACTCAATTATTTAACTGCATTTTTTTTAGAAACAGTGTATTATCAACAGAAAAGAGGGGAGGCAAAATAAGATTTTTTGTAAGTGGACTCTTGAGAATGAGCAAGTAGTGTTTAACGAGAAATTGAAAAATAATGATAAAAAAAGAAAACAAAAAAACAAAAAACAAACAAACAGTAAAATACCATCTAGGTGACATCTAACACTAAAAAACAAAGTAAACCTTCACAGCCATTCAGTAGTGATACATCTTAAATCTGTGGTTGAATGATGGAAAACAACTGGAAACTGGCTTCTTTTAGGGCTGGAACTAACAATTATGTTCATCATTATTTAATCCATCTTCTCAATTAATTGATTAGTTTCTCTGTCTGTAACTTTTTAGAAAATAACAAATATGCCCATCACAGCTTACAGTAATACAAAACAGAGAGATCCTCACATTTCAGCTCTAGTTTCTGTAAGTCATTCCTAATCCAAGATAAGAAACTGCTTCACTGAGGACACTGAATATAATTGTACCACTGGACAATTCACACCAAGTCGGACATGTAACAGTGAGAGGATTAGTTGCACTCACTTGCATCGTCCATGACATCAATGTCAGTTCCCAGCTCGGAGCTGGTAAGGTGGTATCGGTACTGAATTGGGTCATTGAGAGCAGACAGCAAGATGAGTAAGACCACTGCATTGATGAGCTGTGGAGAAATTAAAATCAATATTAATATTATATTTCACAGTTGAGTTTAACCTTTAGGTACTTCGTTAGTTAATTATCCTTTTGGAAATTTCCATTGTATCTGTGGAAACTGTCTGACTAGAACAACATAAAAAAGTAACTAGACTAAGATACCTTTCTGAATCTAGTAACTCTTTAAGATATGATACACGGCAGCTGCTGACTGCTGAGCAAAACTGCAATGAAGCATCATGAGATGGTGACTTGGGCCACAACAATTATTTCCATGTTTCTATTAAGGAGTTTATTCATTAGTATTCGGATAAATTATTCAGTCCATAACATGAACAGAAAATAGTAGAAATAACAAGTATTCACACATTCATAGAGCCCAAGGTGACGTTCAAATTACTTGTTTCGTTGAACAAACAACTCAACTGACTATAATTGCTCTGATGTTGATATATGAAACATTGATGGTGTTACAGGGTCAATGCAGCATTCATCTACACAAATGACCTTATGAGTCTTAGGGTTTCATCTAGCATCAAAACATGTTATTTATGGAGGTATTAGTTGTTTTTTCTGGCCTTTGCTCGGTTTGACGACACATACTTGATTAGTAGTAGGGTCAAAAAGAGAGGGGGACTAACGCCTACTAAAGGTCAGGGATTTACCAGGCTTATTGCACTATGTTTAAAACTTTAAGTTATCCCGGGGGTTAAAAACAGAAGGAAACTCTATATTTAACCGGTGCAGATGTAGGACAAATCAAATGGGATGGGCTGGTTAAGGTTATCATTTCTACACAGCAAAAAGCGCACACTGCAAGGAAAAGTAGATGCAAATTATGAATACATTATGTTAAAAAATTATCAGAATAGCCATGACAGAACCCTTTCCTGGCAGCCGAATGAATAAAACGAGAGTCGAAAAACAAATGAAACACAGCAGCAGCTAGCTAACTTAGCTTTTTCCTATGAAACTCAATGCCATTTGCTTTTTTACAACATATTCCAATGGCATGTTCCGCATTTTTAGCCAAAGCTGAAGACGTATAGGCCTGACATCGAGTGATGAATGTTGAAAAATGTGACTTACCATATACCATATTCCCAGAATAATGGTGCCCGTCCGTACATGGCAGCAAAGGCAGCAGCTCGTCGAGTACCACCGGTCCCACGGCGAAATCATCTTTTAACCTGCTACGGTTTTCAAGCTATTTCATGAATGCTGCCTTTTAAAAAATGAATTATTCAAGTGTACAATGTCCGGGAAGAAAAAAAAAAGAGAAGACAGGATAGTCGACGTCCTTGGTGCTAGGACGGCCACATCCAGCGTGCGTTTGAACCGATGTTCGCCTGTTTCAGCAAGTGGACTCCTGGCAAAACAGGGAGCCGTTAATCTGGCTCATCCCGGAGTCACGTGACCGCAGGAGGATTTTGACCAAGCTCCGAGGACTGGATGGTGGATGTTGATGGATGGAAAAAGCTTTATAATCACAGTCAAACATTTTGGTGCCTTTTTGTTTTATTTATCTCAGTCGACAGCCTTTAAAGTTTTCTCCACAACTGACTCATTATTTGGGGGAAATTAGATATTTAGGCCAGGGCTAGATTAATCTTCTGGGAGGGCCTGGGGCAAAAAAATGTTGTTGGGCCACTACAATAGCAGTAAGTACATTTACATGAAGTCTAATATTCAATTTTTATCTTTTTTTAAAAGACAAAATAAGATAAACTGTCCTAAACCAAAAAACTGTACCGAGTAAATGATTCGTATTTTTTCTGCACATGACCTCCCTCTTGACCTAGGAATGTACATTTTTCCACTTCCCATAAATTGCAGCTTCCAAGCTGAACTGGTCCTGATGTACTGAACATTATTGAATGGCTAAATGGTAGGAACTGGTCAAACATGAGTTTTGTATTGAATTTATTTATTCAGACACAGAAAAGGAACACTGTGCACTGGACACAGGGGGCTGAGGGTGTTAGGAGGGACACTGATAGGAGCTCCAAGGCCTCCTCACAGGCTAATGTGGCTGTTCTCCAATGCAGCTGTGTGAAGCCTTTTTATAGAGCAAGTGACAGCCTCTTAATAGTAGGTTGGTTGCCCAATCATTATCAAGATAATTTGGCTCTTGACACCTGGTGATACACATTGAGACTTCGTTTTTTTGTCTCTAGTTTGAAGAAAAGTCTTAAAACTAAAATGGCTGAAGATTGATGTGTTTCATTGCAGTGTTCAAGCAAGAAACCCTCTCTGTGTCTGTACAAACATCATGCACCAAGCCTGACAGATGGGCCAGTGGCCACAGCTCTAAGCTCTGGTGGGTGGACTGCATCATCGTCACATTAGGGGATTTTCCTCCCCAGCCATGATTTAATACTGACCAGACTGCCACCTCTATAAAAACTGGAATGCAATTTCAAGAGATCTCAAACTGATGGTCCATCTTTTTTCCAACCTTAAAGATTTCCCATACAACAACCACGGCTGAGCATTTGAATTATTAAACAGACATATTTACAGAAATGTAAAGAAAGTGGGCTCTGACATAATGACTGGAAGTACAAAGCCTTGTAATCCTTTTTTCCCCAGACCTACTGCAGAACAATAAATCCCACAGCCAGCGTTTGGGTGCACTGATATATTAGTTTGGCTGTATAATGTTTCCACACTTTACTGACTTGTTTCAGGATGTGGGATAATGTGGGTTTCAGACACAGGAGACTTTAGAGAGATCTTTTTTTAAAACAGCATTAGAGAGTGATTTCCATAGCAGGGCTTTGTGCAACCACAGTGCCATCCATTACAGAGTGACCTTCAGTATTAATATCTCTGCCTTTCGTACACACAAACAAGAGAGAGGGAAAAAAAAAACTCAATAAGCACAACAATCTGTCAGTGGTGAATAAAAACGTGATATCCATCTGAAGTGAAGGTGAATGGAGAGAGAGCCAGAGATTGTGAGAGATTAAAAACTGGTAAATCCGTAATGAACTGAGAGATAAGGGATATTGAGAGAGAGAGAGAGAGAGAGAGAGAGGGAGAGAGAGAGATGAGGCGAAGGAGGTCAGGCTCTCTAAGCGTGCCACGCGACTGCCTTGCCACATTGACTGGGGCAGCAGTTTGGCCTCGGGAGGGTCACTGCAAACCGGGGCCTATCAGTGACCTGGCTGCTGACACAGATTTGCACCATCGCATATAGCGAATCCTCATTGTATTAATCACAGATTTAGGATTAGTTTGACAGAAAACATGAAAACAACATGCCAGTGGAGAGAGAGAAAGCACCATTTTATATCAAGATTGGCTGTGGGGAATTCTGCTGACTCTAATTCATACTGTAAGGTTAGCAAGGCATGAAAACATGATTAAAAGTGGGTAATACCATCAGTGCTTCTTCAGAATAACAACTGATTTAATTAAATATGACTTGCCCAAGGAGCTCTGGTTGTCAGAGTCAATGTCATCTTTAAAAAAGGAAACATCTCATCATGAAGTACTGCTATATTTCCAGATTAATCTCAATCACCATAGGAGAAGCTACATTCAAAAGCTGATGACCCTGAAAAAAATCTCCCACACATCATATAAAGTCACTCTGGAAAAGGTCGCAGCTTTTTTTGACAGGTAGAATAGCCTCAAAATAAGAGACCGTGTAGTTCTGTTGCATTCAAGTTTCACACCTCAAGAAAAATAAAAGTATGCAAACCATAGTTTCAGAAAGTTTCTCCAGGAAACAAAAACATGACTACTGTGTGACAATGTGATATCAAGCATTTCTTATTTATTTTTATATCTTTACCAAACAAACATAGAAATATCATTTGAATCTCCTCAATTAACAAAATCATTCACAAAAAACATTTCCTACAGACAAGTATATAAATACCTTGATTGAATCATCTTAATCATCAGTAAAAATTAAAAAACAAACAAACAAACCAAAAAAAAGGTGCCTGAAGCCACAGCAACCTATCATTTTGTTCTATCAAGTCTGCAGTATGCACCACCACCAGCTGATCAACACTTTGATGCACTAAGGCTCTTTTGCCTACCGACAACAGACTCCTGTTAATGTCCGCTAAATCGGATGCCCACAGAAAAGCTGCAAATTTGTCTCCTTAAAAAAGCTATTACAGTATATACACTGAGTGGTACTCCAGGAACCAAGTACTAACAGTTAAAGCAAGAGATCATTCATTTAATTTCATGTACACAAGTACTATTATCAAAGTCATGCAAGATCAAATTAATTCTGACATCAACAATTAGATGGAAACTATAAAAAAGGACGGCAATGCTATACATCTACAGGTTAAGGCAATGGAATTAAATTCCCCTTGTATATGTGTAATTATGTTTGTGTGTGTGTGTGTCTTGTTAAAACTAACTCTGATGTGGAATTAAAGCTTCTCCGTATCACATCTCTATGTACGTTTTTCATTCTCAGTTCACGTCAAAAAAAATCTAAACATTTTTCGTCATAGATCCTGCAAATCAGGTACGAACTGAAAAAAGTTACACATTTCACATTCTGCAGAAAGGTAGTAAAAAAACTATTCCTTGACATCAAAAGGAAATCAATACAGCCTTTTGCACAGTGCAATCACAGAACCGGAAAAAGCCCTTACAATCTGTACATATGGCATGGCTTTTTCTAGCACAAAAACTGGAAGAAAATATCTTTTAAAAAAAACATAAAGAGTGAAGGAGGGACCATGAAGTCTCTAGAAAAATCAACGCACAGTCTAGTCAGATAGACACTCTTCGAATGATGAAAGTAAAAGAGACAATACGCAATAGTGCTACTGCTTTATGGGATAATCCCACTACTCCTTAACTTCACATTACAGTGCCTCCTGGTGGTTCACATCAACTACTGCGCTCAGTAACAGCCCAAGTGTCAATACAGGATCAGTTTACAAGGTCCAAATAGCAGATTTTAGCATCGCCTTGTTGGTCTGATACATGACTGGTGAGTTAGTAGCTTTTCAGCTGTCACGTTCCAAATTTTTATCATGGTTTCAACAAAATATGGCTAAATATGCAGCCTCAGTGTCTTGCTATCCCTCTTCCTCTAAAAACTCTGAAGCTCAGGACAACAGGTTATTTAGCCATATTCTGGCAAAACTGAGTGTACAGAATTTACTAGGTGGGTTACCCTATAGGAAGTGGTTGTGGGGAAGTTTCTATTGTCAAGATACTTTTTTCTGCTGTGAAACTACTGTGACTGACATGGACTTCAGCCTGTCCACAGCTGCCATTCATTTTACAAACTACACAGCCTACATCCAGTGAGTTGTACAAGGATAGATTTACTGTAAAGGTCAACTCCGAATTTTTTCAAGTCTTTCAACGTCATATCTATGCTGCAAGTGTTATGGATAACTGTGAAAATTACTCTTGTTCATACTACCTAAATAGTAATACCTTTGTACAGTGCCAACACTTTAAAAAATGGGGTACAGTAAAATACCGTTTATGCAGTTTGCAAAAATGCATTCAAAAGTTCAGCCGACACTAATAAGAGGCTTCAGCAGTCTATGAATAATCAAATAAAGTGGGTACATTTGTCTTGGCAGTCACATGGAGGTTTATCACCTGTGTTTTTCCTGCCACTGCCAGAATGTATCCCTTTGCCACAGCTCAGCAGGAAAATCCATCAATGTGGCTAAACGTAAATTAGCTAAAACCACATATTAGCTTTGGCTGAACCTGAGATTGTATTTTTGCACAAGATGAGGGGTGCAGATTTTTGTTCTGTCTCTTACATTGTAGTTGTTCTATGAGGGTATAACTTCACAGCCAGAACTGCAGTGATCCATAACTCTTTCAAAATACAGTAGACCTTTTGAGTGTTTAATTAAAATAAACTTGAGAGAAAAATCCAAACCAATCCTTTGAGACAGATTTGAGTCTAGCACTGACATGCAACTCGATCTCACACAGTAATTGATATATGAGCAGCAGGATGACAAACACAACAAAGTGCAACATTCTGGGGAGTCAAAATTTATGGTGTTCTTGTAACTTAAATTTTCTTAGAAATAAAAATAAAGAAAACTGGTTTATGTTGTTTGTGTTAATGATAAACATTCACTCTTGGAGAGAAAAAAACTCCACTTTTGATGCCATTAAAAAATAGTCACATAAACATGTACCTCCACTGCAAGTCAACATCTCCTGAAACTCCACTCTGGTTGCAGTGCAGCAAATAGTGCAAATTAGTTAAGATTTCAGTCCACAGGACCACATTTCATCACTGTATTTAGCCAAGCAGGTGATATCCACTGCCTGTTTTCTTTTTGTTTCGATAACTGATAAACCGTTAATGTATTATCTCAGAAAGAAACTCTGTACCTGGTAATTATTGCATGTGACACTTTTAACAATCATTTGCATATGCTTTGTTTGGACCTGTGATGCGACTTCATGTTTCTCTTCGGACCTTTTTCTTCTGGGAGTGTTTCTGAGGCTCCACGGTCAGCTCAGACTTCTCTGCGTGGAGAAGTAGAAATAAAAAAGCTGTATTTAGAAGCATCTTGATGTAAATCCAGTAGAACATACAGCCTTGGCTTCAAAGAAATGTAGGAGGAGAGTAAAAAGAGTGAAACCTACTTTGAGAGGAGGATATGCTGGGATTCTGCTGCTTTTTGGAGGCCAGCACAGGAAGCTCTTGGGGTTTGGGCACTGCATTGACCAGGGGTGCTGAGGCTTGAGCCTGAGCCTCAGACGCAACCTCCTCCTCTGTTTTCTTCTTCTTTTTCCTCTTCTTCTTGGATTTGGCTGCTCCTCCAGACGGATCCTCTGAGTCCTTATCATCCTCTGATAACTGCTGTAACAAAAACACACATTCAAATCATTTCAGTTGAAAACAACTGTGACAGAAAGTGTTCAAGAGGTGCTTTTGGGATTAAAGCTTAATATAGAGAATTGCTAAAACCTGTTTCACATGTCATTAAGACCCTGATGGAAGGTTTATGGGAAGTACAGAGTGCAAATGGCAATGTGGAGGCCATGAAGACTGAGTGAGACCTTGTTGGGGGCAGGCTGTTCCTTCAGTGGAGGAGCTGGTGTCATCAGCACAGGAGGCTCTTCATAGTTTCCCCAGTGCTCTGCTGGGGCATTCCAGTCAGAGCTGGGGTCTGCTGCTGCCATCCCGTCTGAAAAAAAGAAAATCACATAAACGAGATGTAAGTTAGACACAGAAAAATCCTAAATGCTGTTCCTGTCTCAGGAGGGTGTGGTATGTGGGATGGGTCGCTGAGACACTTACTGAATCCAGACCATTGATCGTCAGCATCTGTGTGGCTCGCCCACTGGAGCTCGACTGAATTTGATATTGGGTCTACAAGAAACAGAGGGGAGGTAAAAACACTAAACCAGCTATGACCGAAAAGAGAAAACAAAAACACAGATGAGGTGATAATGCTGAGAGTTAATCCCAATACCAACCTGTGGTGTTTAGTCTTCGCATGGAGAAAGACACAGGGTTGAGGTCAGTCTTTATCCGACCATCAATGCCACTCCACGCTGCTAGTGAGAGTACATAGAAACACAGATGTGCACACATACAGTTAGAACACTGTTCTACCAAACAGGGTTGTAAAGATTGAAAACTACCTCGCAGCATATTAGAACTGATTGAGTAATGGTTAAATCTGATTTATAATAAACATGATAACTGGTTTCAATAACCTCTCAGGGTATGTCCCCTTATAAAACTACTGATATTTAGGATGTGTTTGTTGAGCCTGCAGTTGCTTTAAACTTTTAATGGTTTCATCACATTCCAGTATAGCCACTTACTCAATGTTAGCTCAGGTTTTAACAATAGGTCAAGGTTGCTTTTTCTTGCAATACCACTTCAGTCCAGCAGATGGCTCAATTGGACAGAGATTTTAATTGACTACGATCTCAGTGAAATTGAATTTAAGAATAATCTTACTGTAATTTTCCCTTTTTTTTTTAAATTTAGCAATCCAAATTACAGTGTTTTATTATTGTTTGTGTGGCCTGTTTTGAATTAATAACTGAACACTAAAATAGCTGGGTAGTAACAAATGATACCATATAACTAAAGAGTTAGAACTGGGTCTGTTCAGCACCCAGAGGATAAAAAGGACTTAAGAGTACCACACCGTTCACCTGATATGGCTGTAACTACTCTCAAACATCTTTACAGCTGCACTTTAACCTCAAAGTCAGTGTTTCATTTTAAATCCAACAAGATGAGTAGAACAAAAACAATGAAAAACGTCGCTGTCCTAATGTTTCTTTGACTCCTCTGTATATACTCTGCTGCTACTATTGCTATTATGGTTTATATTTGTGTTGTTGAGACGTTTGCCCATTCGGTACCTTGTGTCTCCTGTGCCCAGTGCTTGGGCTCAGCTGGGGCTCTGTAATGTGGAGCTGAGGGCATGTTACTCCACTTGGTTCCCTCCATAGCCCCCATCTGGCCTGGGAGCTTCAAGGCAATGTCAGTCCATCCGACACCGTTGACCGAAGGCTCCTCTCTCCAGCTGGTGGACACTGAGGAGGCAAATACACAAGAAGATAGAGAGTCTGACTGTTGCAGCAGCCTATAGTCAAGCGGATTCTGGATTTTAGTCCACGTAAATTAGATTTTAGACTTCAGACCAATATCACAGATTTAAAAATCACTTTGAGACATGACCAAATCTTTACTCAGGAAAAAAAGGGGGCAATGTGGGAACTAATACAATGTTTTCTACAATCCGAGTCAGACAAAAAAAAAAAAAAAGTTTCACCTCTGTTTTTACCAGTTCCACTGGCTGCATCTCCCTTTCCAGTGGTTCTTGAAGGCAGCGACTCTGAAACAAAGTGAGGGGAAAATTTAACGCTACCAGAGTAAAACATTACTAGAGTAAAAGTCAGCTCATTCAGTCAGATCATTCTAGTTTTTCAGTATAAGTGATCCCAACAAGATGCTACATATAACCTATCTCTGTGTTAAGAATTTATGTCCAAAAAATGTTTTTTTACATGTGGTATTTTGGGCATTTTACATGAAACTTGAGTCCATGACCTACATGGTCATGTAATGGTCTAGAATGGTCTGTTGTGACACATTTTTACATTGATTAAAAAAACTGCAGCTCCAGTAATTTGGATTTTGCACTTGGCCATATTGCAATTTCAATATTTTGATTACTTGTTGAGCCCTACAAGACACAGCCAATCCTTGCTAGATGAATACCATGGTTTCCTCTGTTCTTCTTGGTGTTGGTATTTGCCGTGGCTATGGGTGCCATCACGTGGGTTTTGGGGGCCTCCACACCTCCTGAGCTACCAGAATCCTCAGGACCCTTGTCTTTCCTGCGCTGCTGCCTCTTCTCTCGGTTACTGACTTTGGTCTCCCAGGTACCTGGTGGACACAAAAAACCAACAACAAAGGGTTAGCTGTCTTGGAATGCACAAGGTAATGATAAATGAGTATTTTAGGTTGGTTGTCCTGTTGGCTTCAGTAGGAAAACTGATACTTTTAAGTGAGGCTAAACAAAACTGGAGAGGTAAAGTAGGCTGTAAATAGTGAAAACACAGGAAAAGTGCACTGGAAATGACAAAACAGTCAGTTTGAAAATGAGAAGTTATGAAATTTCCCCCTCTGCAGTTGAGTCTTACCATCATCAGGTTCCTTCCCATCATTTGTAGACACATGCTGAACTGGTTTCACATCTGTCTTGGTTTTCTTCTTATTCTTTTTCACCTGCACTGGGGCCTGTACCTCATGGACCTGTGGACAGAGAAAAATAAAAGTTACACTGAAGAGAAGTATGGGGTTACAAAAAAGTTACTTTTAAAGTTCTACTAATATTGTTATTTGTGCATTAGGGCTTCAGCAATATTACACCAATCTCCGAATTTTGTTTTTATCACGGTTGATCAAAACTCAAAAAAAGAGAACAAAACTTTCTGGCTACACTATGTGCCAACAACCACCAACAGTTTTGGGTCCTCTTACATTTGGCAGCCGAAGCGCAAACATACCTTCTCGGTTTTGATCTGCGGGGACAGCTTGGAAACCACCTCTGTCACCTGAACTTCCTCTTGAGCAACAGTCACTGGTTGCCCATTGGACTGTGTCTTCTGGAGAAGAGAGAAAGACATCAAATAAATAACACGATATTGATAATTCAGTAGAATTAACTTTTAATTCCAAGATTAATCTTTACATTGTAGCTGAGTTTGCAGTATAATTCAGAAATGTATCTTAAAACTGCTACATGAACAAAAGTTGTTTTGTTTTTTTTAAAGGAAACATCAATTTAACGTTGTATTTCTAAACCCACTAAAAACAGGATCCGTTTGTCAGTTATTAGCATGATTGGTGACACCTGACTGCGAAGACGTTTGGCTGTGGACTGAGCTGCTCCTTCACTGTGGTCCTAAACCTAAACTTTAAAGATATTTACATTATTAACTGAAAGGCACCTACTTAAAAAAACAAAATAACCTTGTTCGCAGATGTGTGGAAACAGTTTCGTTTTCACGTAAATAGCAGTTCAACAGCCGGACATGAGCAGCTAGATAATTCTCCATCTTGTTTTAACTGTCATTAGTAGCTTGACAGTTGGACACACACGCAGCTAGTTAGCATCCCGAACAGGGATTCTTTGTATTTTAGTCTTATTTTTTATATTTGTCATTTGTAATTGGGTCACATGGTTGTCCCTGGGTGGCTTAATATTATATTGTGTAAAGTCAAAGTGTGTTAAAACGCCCATGAGAACCATGGTTTGCTTGATAGCAAAGTTAGCAAGCTAACTAACGTTAACGTTTAACTTGATGGCTCTTTCTGATAAAATAACAGTGGGGCTCAGTGTACACGTTGAGCTAACTGAGTCAACACTTTTCTTATGGGGTCTATTGTTTACAGACACCACTGAACAGACGCAGTTATATTGATAAAGACACCGTGATTCTGCCCACTGCCGCCTGTACCTTTTCAAGCGTTTTCTTCTTGTTCCTCTTCTTCTGTTCTTCTGGTTTCGCAGTTTTAATATAAGTGGCCTTGACGGGCTCACCGCTGCCCTGGGTGACCGGGGATCCTCGTTTTTTCCCGACGAGCAGACCGCCACAGACGGCGGCCCAGGACAGACCGAGCAGCAGCAGCAGACCCACCGCGGCCGTAGACAGGATGACCCACGTCGGGTACAGCTCGGGCTTCAAACCCAAATCCACCCCGAACTGAGCCCGAACGTACCCTTGCCCCGAAGAGATGAGCTCTTTCAAACGGCTGGAAAGCACTTCGGCTTTTTCCAACGCAAAACCTTGCAGGTCTCGAGCCATCTTTTCAAATTGCGAAAACACGAGCTAACTGTTAGCTATCATTGCCTGCATCCGTATGCTAACGGAGGAGTGGCTAATCTAATCTGGTTGCTGGGAGAAATCTCAGTGAAAAGTACAATTAGCAGTATATAAATATAAATACTGCTTTATTCGGACAGTATTAGCAAGATTCAGGGATTAATAACAATTATGTATTGAAACCATGTTTATAACCAGTCACTAACATTTGAAAATAAATTATTCCTCTAAAACACTTATCATAAAAACGAAATTACTTTCATTTTAAAAAAACATTTTTATTGTACATTAAAAATGACAAACCGTTAAAACAGTTCAATGTAGAAGTCAGACCAGACCAGACCAACAGATTCAATAAAATATATTCTAGGTATCTGCCATCTCAAGTGATTTATGATGTACCTCACACTTTATATATAATTAAAACTGGGGTCATACATAAGATAAGATAATCCTTTATTAGTCCCACAATGGGGAAATTTACAACTGACTGTTCTGCACTATGCTGAGGTCAGAAATAACCACTAGCAGGGTTTCACCTTATTCCACAATACTGGCTGCTAATTAACTCCAGCTGAAATTCTCCCAGGACAAATGTAGCTTTAATCTTTGGGGGGGTTTTGCCAGCTACTGCATAAAACAAATAAATAAATAGGTCAAAGGTAACAGTGAGCGAATGTCATCTCTGTTTCAGAAGTCTGCATCCAGTGTGAATTCACAGTCCATCATGCTCGACATAACTCCAAATCTCTGATACTCTGCTACTCGTTTCTCAAAGAAGTTAGTTTTCCCCTCTAATGAAATGGACTCCATGAAGTCGAATGGATTCTCCGCTTGGTAAACCTTGAAAAAGAGAAGGATTTTTTTTTTTTACATTGAGGCATCAGGGGATCCTCTGCTTTAATAATATAAATGCTGTAGTATGAAGGAATTAAATGAGAAATGAACTTTTGGCTTCCTTTTAATGAAAATTACCTTAGCCAGTCCAAGGTCAGTGAGAAGCCGGTCAGCCACAAACTCGATGTACTGTTTCATCAGACAGCAGTTGATCCCAATTAGATCCACTGGCAAGGCCTCTGTCAAAAACTCCTGCAACCCCAAACAAGTTATGTTTAGTTAGTTAGAGAAATAAGATTGTGGTCTAGTTATTAAAGTAACTACTGCTGGTTTGTTGCAGTACCTGTCAATAGAGACAAACTATACAGTAAGGAAAAAAATAACACAGATATACTGTTTGCTACAATTCATTCTGTGCTGACCTGCTCAATGCTAACAGCTTTGGTGATGATGTCCTTCACTCTGTCCTCTGATGGCTTTTTCACCAGGTAGCTGTACAGCAGGCAGGCAAAGTTACAGTGCAGGCCCTAGGAGACACATTAACATACATGTCAGAATAGTTGATATTAAAACAAAGATCAACCTTTGACTGTTTCATATACAAACTGTGACCATATTTCCTACCCAAGAGCACCATAGCTATTCTGACAGTTGTTAAATAGCAAAGTGTGGATGCAAAAAGGCAAACAAGCCAGGAGTCACACCGCATGAGTGGTAAATGCAGACAGTAAAGAAGTATGGTAACCTCTGTAAGTAGATGAGTGACCTGAAATGACAGGAAAAACTTGCACAGCCAAACCTCAATCCAGGTGTCTCTGAGAAAATCATCCAAGATAAAAGTTCCCCCACAGTATTGTGCAAGAGAAATTAAGATTTCCATGTTTCATCTTTTATGCTACACGACATCATATTTAACTTACAATGTAATTTGGAAAGTAAAATCAACAATTACCTTAATTCTGCATCAAGCAATATGTATTGTGTAGCCTGTGATCAAACATACATTATTCCATTATTGCAATTTTTTTTTACAACTATCCTCAGAGTTAAGTGGACCTTTCAGCAGTTTTGACTAAACATCTTTTAGTTTTTGAATTCCTCTCACCTCATCCCTACTGATCAGCTCATTGGAATAGGTAAGCCCGGGCATTAGGCCTCTCTTCTTGAGCCAATAGATGGCAGCGAATGAGCCAGAGAAGAAGATTCCCTCCACAGCTGCAAAAGCCACAATTCGCTCCCCTGAGGGCAAAAAGCCAGAGTCAAAACTACGAGTAATATCCCCCCTTTAATTGAAAGTTTGACTAGGCCAGAACTGCTCATTATATTCCATCTACAATATGATGATTTTCAATGCCATGTACTTACCAAATGTGGATTTGCTGTCATTTATCCACTGTAGAGCCCAGTCTGCTTTTCTTTTCACACAAGGCATAGTCTGAATGGCATTGAACAAATAGTCCCTAAGACACATATAGAGGTATTTGATTAAAAAATTTAACATAATTTTTTTTTTTTTTTTTTTTACTTACAAACATAAACACAACATATTGTAGAACCTCTGAAGGTGTAGGATAAAATTAATGTAAAACGATGTATGCTGTCCAACAATAAAACTTTCTATACTTTATATAGGCACTGTCAACAGCCTGTTGATGTATCAAATTGTTTTCTTCCTAGTCTGTAAGTACCTCAAAGCCGCTGCAGCTGGGAATGCAACGGAAATTACCACAAAGTGTTGTAGATGAACAGGTGCAGGTCTTAGAGTTTGTTTTGAATCTTCAGAGAATTAGATATACAGGGAGAATTTGTCTGCTTATGGTTATGCACAAGGCTTAGACATATAATCTTTGCCATCTAACCATTACAGCATGTAGCAGATATTCATACTGACTTGGTGGAGTGCAAATATATTCCCATGCAAGATCCTGAATAGCTTTTGTTAATTCAAATGCTTTACACTCTGCTATTGTTCATTTAGCCACTTCAATTTAAAACATAATCCAATAAATCTGACCCTGAAACCTGCTTAAATCTAAACATTAGAGCCACAAAGCCACTGCAAGAGAGGTCGAGACCAATGAGCAACTGACCTCTCCTTCAGGTCCCTAATGTAAGTGTTGATGAGCATGCTGTACATCTCTGAGTGAACGGTCTCTATGAGGATCTGGAAGCTGTAGAAGGAGCGTGCCTCAGGGACCTGCACCTCCTGGCTGAACCTCTGCACCTGTTAGATAAAACACAAATACAAAAAATGTTACCCAGGCACTTTATTATGTGGAAAAAATATTCTCTCTTTACAGGTACACAAGCTTGCTAAACAAACCCTCACCAGGTTCTCATTGACGATACCGTCACTGGCCGCAAAGAAGGCAAGGACATGGGAGATGAAGTGTTTCTCATCAGCTTTCAAACGGTCCCAGTGTGCCAGGTCTTTGGATAAATCAACCTGAAAGACACAATGTGAGCAGTAAACCTGACTGTCTCACAGACTGTTCAGGTGATGACAAGCTGTGGTGGACAGTCAGTATGTAAACTGTGAGAGAAATGCCAAAATGAAAACACCCACCTCCTCTATTGTCCAGAAAGAGGCTTGCGCCTGCTTGTACATCTTCCAGATGTCTGGGTACTGAATGGGGAAGATGACAAACCGCCTGGGGTTTTCTCTGAGCAAAGGTTCATCCTCTGTCTCTGAACCACTTTGGCAGTCTGGATCTTTATCTTTGATGCCATTCTATGAAGAGTGAGCGTCCAGTAAGTAAACAATAAGTAAGTAAGCATACATTTTTTCACCTCACACTGAGTTTGGTATTTTCTCTGATTTGTTTTTTAATTGGTAAACTGTGGTTCAGCAGAATCACAAACATCATGTTTTCGACTTGTTTTACGGATTGTTCCTTTAATTACAAAAGACGCCACTGCGCGTGCGCATTATAAACTCGTTTCAACCACAACAAAGACATTTATATGTCAAATATGGGATTTGTTCAAAGTCGTTACTTTACCAACTATTATACTGTCACCTCTCATAAACAGTTTTGAACGTTTGGGCTCTGTTTTTGTCGGCGGTTGTGTATCTGGCACTGCTATACACCTCACAGTTAGCTAACACAAGCAGACCAGGCTAGTTTTACAGTTACGTTAGCCGTTAAGATTAAATGTGCAGTACATTCATGTAGCTAAACCCTTTTAATTTTACACACGGCGGGTCTAAAACTCCTGAGTTAGCCGTGTAATTTCTCAGATAATATCAACACAGGCGAGAAACCTGACAGTTACATGCTCATTATCCTTACTTAACGACCCCCTATGAATTCAATGCGGTGGCTAGCTGTGTTTGTACTACTTACCGACTGTTTAAGATCATCAGACTGGCGACTTATATTCATTAGATCCATTTTCTGAGAGGACAGTTTTTTCGCCGTCGGTGTCATTCAGAGGACTGTATCTGGCTCTTCTAGCTCGTGCCGTGTGCCATAACCTCTCGCAGATGCAGCTGTAGCTTTGTTGGTCGGACCATTTAAACTGACGCTCACAGAGCAGGGCAGTGCGCCTCTAGTGCTCATGCACAACACATGCTACATTAAAAAACCACAAGATGCAGATGACTAACACGAACTCTCTGCTCAAACCTACTCACTAGACTTTCAGTGTTAGTCATCGTACTGCAGCCTTCTTAGAAAAATGAGTAAAAGAGGAAATACAGCTATTTCTCAGAGAAAGGGAATCGCAACAGCTCAGACATGAATGATTTTATTATACAGGAATGTAATTTGACACATCTCTAATACAAACCACATAGAGGATCTTTGCATATAATTCCTTACAGTTTCATCGATGACAGTATATCAGAGCTGGGTGTCAGAGTGTGTGTGGGCCAACAAATCTGGATCACTACACTGGTATGTTATGTATCCCCAACCGGAACACATCGTTTGTGCAAGCCCATGCACCATTAAGGCACTTCAGCATAAACACTTGATGGAAGGCCATTGGTGGATCATCATCTACCTGTTACAAAAAACAAAAAAAGGGAGAACAGCGATGAAAAAGGTGAACTAAGGCAGAAATGTGTTTGACCATCATATTATTCATTTAATTTGTGCCTTATCTGCCGCATTCACAATAAAACAAAGAGTCTGATATATTTTTTAAAAAATTGTTTTGAGGCAGTTAGCAGTAACAATCAGATGAAACAGATGTACAGGATGATTAATGGTGAAAATCTCCACATTTCACTTTGCAGAAATGCAGCTAATATCACCCTGAACAGCCACAACAGGAGCAAACTTAAGATTGGCAGAAAAACATACAAAACAGTTTTGTAACTAGCCATATGGTGGCGCTACTGCAACAGGTTTTTACTTTGTGAGGCTTTTCATCAGTGGCCAGCTGTGATGTCTCAATTCTGTGGCCTTTTGAGATATTTGTGATTTTATGCACTCAATTTAAAAATGAATAAATGATTAACTAGAGATATCAACAAGTTATTTACAATTTAATATGGCCTAGTATACATGCCATTTTAGAAGTGGAATTATTTTTTTGTCATAATTATCTAGGAGTTGTAGTAATTTGTATTACTTTTTTTAGTATAGTGGGAGCATAGCTTCCATGGTGTGATTACTGCATAATGCAGGCTGTATATCTGTGGATAAGGTGCAGACCCAGGCATGTAAAATAACATCTACCGCCTTACCCGTAACTGTCCAAACACCATGATGAGGATACAACTATCTATCGTGGGTTGGCAGTCTTGTTCTGTGATAGCGTGCGCAATACGCTGGAAAGGCAAGTTCTGTGGATTGAAAACAATATTACAATTGGAATGTAAAGCAAAATCTAACAACCATAATGATTCACTATTAATATTGATAAAGAAAGGAAAGGGAGGGTGCTGTTCAAGGCAGAAAATGAGAAAATATTATGTGTTGAATGTGTGAACAAATGCAGGAACTTTAAAACAGGGAGAACACAGTAAAGCAGCGTGGACTAGAAGTCCTGCATTTCCATTGTGTTAAGTAGATACTCACCACTAGTTTGGCTCCAATGGCCTCTCGCCCTCTATAAGGTGTTCCTTCCCATGTCAAGCAAGCATCATCAGACTAAGAAAAAAGTTTGTTCACATCAGATCACATGTATCATGTATTATATCATTTACACCAGCAACTTCAACTTCAAATGTGAAACGCACATAAAGGCTACTCAGTCCCATCCTGTTGGTACAGTCAAACTGCTGATAATACTGGTTGACAAAGGCCTCTCCACACGTTTGCCATATTTCTTTCTTGCACTCCATTTGTGAAGCTTTGGATCTAGAGGAGAAGAGAGTTTTGTCATTAGCAGAGCCGTGGCAGACTGCAGGCTGAACCTGCGAGATTTATGACCACCCCTTACTCACTCCTGGGATTTATATGGACTAATGTAAAAATGAAACAACTCAGGAATGATCATATAACATAAATACTGATGTGAATTAATGGACGGTCCTCACATAATTGGCAACTGGTGGAAGGTAGAGGGCGAATGTTGATGTCTGCATTGAATTACAACTCAATATGAAAGCATTATTTTCTGACCAGCTTCCCAGTCAGAGGACAAATTGAACTGAATTGAATTTCTCTGTTATGAAACTATTCCTAGCTACGCAGTGAGTGCTTAACCCCACCCCCAGAACCGTTTTTATTAATCTTTGTTTCTAGTTTGTCTTTTCTATACTCGGCTCGGCAAAGCCGTGTTACTTTTACTGGAAAAGTTATCATCCTTGAAAAGCATTTAACTCAAAGAGAGAGCATTTACGGCCTGCCATGTTTTACCTTACTTTCCAGGTCAGCTGTCCAGTCAGCGTGGAGACAAACTGAGACAAACCGGACCGGACTGATGGAGTTCCCGCTTCCTTCTTCTTGGTTGATTGGCGGTTGGCGAAACAGCTTGCAGGTGCAGTACCGCCATCTAGCGGACTGAACTGTGGAACAGCAGTTTGGCGGGAGAAAAAAAGAGAAAGAAAACTCGAAATTTTCTTTATTAACCCTGTTTCTTTCACTACTTACTTAATTAGCTGACTGTGTATCCCCCACAGCTTAGCTTTCTTTAATGTTGTCGCTTCTGCCTTTCGCCCTCAGGATGATCACAGTGTGCACATTTACCACTTGGGTATTTACCTATTGTATGAAGTATGTGATAAAGTCCAGTATGTCCTATGCTGAGACAGGTATTAACCCCCTCTTCTTTTTGGTTCCTGCCCTGCCTCCTCCCTTCACTCACATGCTTCCGGATATTATAAAGATGTCTTCCTGTGTCCTTTATATATATCCCAGTATTCTGGCCATACTTTTTTGCATGTCTCTTTATGATTGTTTGACCTGTAGCTTTACTAACTGTTAGCAGTTTGTTACCAGCTACTATACCTCTACAGATTAACCCAGCATGTCAGCATATGTTTCACCATAATGACCAAGACTAATAATATAATAATACTAATAACAGGACATGCAATGAAGATTTTGTCTCAAATAAATCTTTAATGATTATTTTAAAAACATAAACCAAAAATCGGCCTGTAAATAAAACATCCTTATTTCTGACTATTTTGGCAAATAATTAAGTGAACAATGAATCATAGCTGTGGCCATTAGTGATTAAAACTTGTTGGAGGGGGTCAGAGGGCCACACCATCACCACATCTGTGAGCTACGGTTTTCTCCCCAGGACGAGATCCAACTTTTGTCCAGTAATCATCACAAAACTCAATCACAGCTTCATCGGTGGCCCAAACTTTGATTCATGAGTCTGAATTGTGAAACTACAAACACAACTCATTAATAGTGTGCTTTTTTTTGGTTAAAAAGGTGCTATTAAAGATGCTGACCAACATCAACGTGGGCAACTGTCATCCGTCAGGCTAGCAATAATGTGAATATTTTGAAATGGAAGACATTAAATGCTTAACTGGACGAGATCAATATTGCTGGGGGGTGGGGTGGGGTGAGATATTAGAAATACAGACAAATTCATAACAGCGTGCAGGTTTTTACAAACACCATTAACAGGAATGTAATTTATAAAAAAGCTGGGTTAATTCTTTGTGTAATACATCTTGTAGTACATCATCGACATAAGATCTTTACAGCTCCTCCTGTTGCACCTTCTTTACAGTGGGACCACTTTGTCCTCCTGACTTGTCACATTTAACAACTGTAGTGAAAACAAGACCGACAGAAATAAGACCAATTTAGGCACTTTTAAAATCATGATGCTACAGTTCAGTGCTTGGTGCTGTCAGGAAAATGACACTCAAAAACTGCAGAGCGTCTCCAAACGCTTGGCTTCCAGTGACTTGTTCAGAAAGGCTACTATTGCTGTGTTGAGGCCGCTGCACCGATAGATCCTCTTGCAATGGATGGCAGTAAAAGTTGTCTCTACGGTCTCCCCCCCCCCCCGTCCCCCCACCCCTGTTGCCCTCAAACAGGCCTCTGAGGTTAGATCCAAGTTTTGTGTTGAATGTTCTACCGTGTCACTGTTCTGGCTGTGATGTGAAATAATCATCCGTCAGGAACACGCTGGGGATCTCCTGACGCTGATGTGGTGCTGGTCTTCTTGGGCTGGCCGGTTTCTGTCAATGAACAGACACAAATTAATCTTAATTGTCTGACAGCACACACCCTAGAGAGGAATTAGGAGCCACAACTCAGTGATAGAAAGTTACACATTGCCAGAAGGCATGACTGCAAATTCACAAGCACATGAAGGAGCTCTTACATTTAAGAAGCCTGGGACACTCATTGTGCGGAGGATCTTCTTGAAAGCACCTGGTAGCGTTCCTAGTTCTCCCTCTGCCTGTGTGACTTGCTCCTCCATGGCACTGACATTGGCTCCCACCATCTTTACAAAGGCCTGTGGGCAGCACCAGAATGACACAGCAAAGAGCTGATACAATCAAGATTTTTGGCAAAATTATCTTGTTCCTGGACACTTCATACAGACAAAAATAACATCACACAAATGTAAAACACAAAGACAAGAGTCAGTATAGGACATTCTGTGAAGGTTTTAACTTTTATATATTGTGAAATTTGCAGGCAGAGAGAGAGGATGACAAGATTGAGCTAGTTATAGTTATTATTATTATTTTTAATTAGCATAAAAAAAGGGAATGTAAAAAGGGAAACATAACAATTCTACCTCACCAAATGCGTAGGCTTATATAGGATTATAAATGTTTATATCTTAGCTGGTTGGCTTTAATTAGTCACTCAAGAGTGTGTGAAACATTATTAGCTTTTGAAAAGAAGAACATACTGCGCTCCACAAGTGATTACTTCCATTACTGATAGAAGAAAATAAGAAGTGGCCAGCCAGTAAGAACGGACTAGTTCACAACAGCTCTAACACTTTCTCCTCTTGTGATGAGGATATATTTCACGCTTAATTATAAATAAAACACAGCACACAAATTCTGTTTCCATCACGTTACATCATAGGTTTCATATTACATTCATTTTACAGTCCTTATTAGTGCAGTCTGCTTTGGTCACAGGATGCCATTCCCTGGATCAAGTGTGCATTATGAATGCACCACACAAGACATTTTGCATTAAAGTAGTATTAACCCCTTAAATCTTGCAGAGTTAAAATGATAACTTACCTCTAACTTATCAATTCTTTTGTATATCTGTCTCATTTCATCAGACTTCTGCTGGATTTGAGGTAGGTTTTCACTCACTATCTGGGAGGTATCATTACGGATCTGGAGATAACAAACAAGAGGCAAATATGCATGTAATTAGATAAAAAAGAGCTACAAAGTCATTTTAATAATGACACATAATTGTTCACTTTTCCATGGCCTGATCCAGCTTACCATATCCAGCATTCCTACAAATTCATCTACTCTCGTCAGCATTTCTTCCAAGCTCTTCTCTAAGCACAGGATCTAGAGGAGAAATCATTTAAAAAAAACAAAAAAACACTGTAAAATGTTACACAAGCACACACACTATGTGAAAACTAAAGCTACTGGAATTCAACAAAATATCTTTTAATTGTGTCAGCAAGGACCACATGGTCAAAACACAGGAGCCTTTGTCTTCCCACAGAGCGAGCTAGCTCACTCAGCTTCTCATTAAAGGGAGGGTATCATGCATATCCAGTTAAGGTCAACTCAGGAGTGACAGCGAGCTGGCCATCTTTAGCAAAACTATAGTCAGTACCTACACATACAGACAGCTGCCTCCATAAGCTGAGGACAAGTGGCACTTTTTGGAGTGTGGACTCAGACTGTTTATGTTTATGATATTCCAACAAGTTTTATTTGACTATCAGGGTTTACAACTGGGAGCCAGAAAACAGATGTGTGAACTTCAGTCACACGGCTCGGATATGGATCAGTGTTGGGACATAAATCTGGTGACTTGAGACATGACAAAATCAAACAAGTCCTGCAACTCAGTTTTGACCTTAACAACAATTATTCATGTCTTCACTTGAAGACATGACTTATAACAGTGTGCAGTGACCTCTTCATTTTCCTGACAATGGACAGTCTTTGAATCAATCTGATTGCAGCCAGTCACGTTGCACTAACAGGACGGGAAGACAATATCTCAAATGATTACACTGAAATGTAATGACTGCCTGTCATCCAGAAAAGGGTCGCTTAGCAACCTCTTTATTTATCTGCTGATCAAAAACTGCATTTCTTGCTGGTTGAAGTGATTTGTTAGCGGAGTATATTGCTGTAATACGAGCATGTGCTACACTACAGATACTTAACAAGCCAAGACAGAACATACCTCTTATAAGGCACCATTTATAAAGGGTCCGATAGCGAAATTAATATCTATATTAATGGTTAATAAACTATTTTCTTATTTGAGGATCAGATACAAGCCATTACTAGGAATAACTTTAAGGTTGCCAGATTCAAGTCAGGTCTGGGAAAACGGCTGCACAGCATCTGGACCAAAATAAAATGTGTAAACTGCTCATTAACACCTACAAGTCCAGACTTATCATAATGTGACCATGTTTTAACCATATTACACTGAGTGGGACTAGCTGTGGATGTGTGTGCAAAACTTAACATGATAAATTTCCCATTATTTTGTTGTTCAGACTCTGAATCTGTAATAATTAGTAATAATAAAGTTATACATGTTGGTGAATCACGGGTTCTACAGTAGACTAATTCAGTAGTTGTAAATGTTAATAAACAGTTTATAAGTACAGCCCTTTTCCAGAGGTTAGGAGGTCAAACAGGCCGGTGGAGGGGTCTCACTAAGTGTCACGCTGGAGGAGGATTTTCCACAATCTGGCAACCCAAAGCTGTTCTGAATCATGGCTTACAAGTGATAAAGGATTTGTAATTGATTTATTCGCTATTGACAAGTCCATCTATTACAGCTTATAAACCAGAGAGTGTTCCCACAAAGGGCTAACGTTAACGTAGCTAGTTAGAGAGCTTTATTATTAGCTAGCTCTCTTATATAAAAGTCAGCAACACAAACCTCTTCTCCGGCTGTCGCCCTGATGTAGGAGGAGTAGCTGAGGGCAGTGCGTCTCAGGACTTCGTCGTCCTGCTCCGGGTCGTGCTGCTGGTCGGTCGTCGTCCCGGGCTCCGCAGCTTCGTTGAGGCTCGGGCTTTGGGGGATAACGTTAGCTGCCGCGCCGAAGCTGGCGCTCTGCGACACGGTGCCGCTGCTGAGGATGTCGCTCACCATGGACAAACTGCTCGCACTCTGGGAGACGATGCCGCTGTCTCTGCTGATCTCCGCGCTGGACTCCTCCAGGGGGGACAGGAGGCCCACCCTGTCAACCTGACGATTGTCCATGTCTCCTCACTCTCGCTTTCTTTCTGGTCTACTGCCGTGTTTTGCTTTGTCAACTGACTGCTGAGATCACGTGTGTTGTGCAGCCGACGGTGGCTCATAGGAGTCAAAACAGTGTATCGCATAATAAAGCACATCCTTCATGAGTGGGTGTCAAAAGACAGTCAAACTAATAATCTGAAAACCAACTACTTTTAAAACAACAACAGAAAAAAGAGAAAAACACAAAACACAACACAAAATGATGGTGTTGAGTCTGATAGTTTGAAATAAGTAATGTCATGTCATGATAAAAACAAAAAGTATTCTTACTCTGTAAGAAGAATTACTATCTTTTCAATGATGATTTCCAAACTCCAGACACTGACACTGATGTCCATTGCCTATACTGCACATTTCACAACATACTATGTCAGTGCAATCTTGGCCAGCAGATGGCAGCCAGAATTACCACATTGCAATGGGCTTCAGTATCTTCACAAATCTGATGCATGAACTATGAAGTTGGTTAAAAAAGTAAAGTAAAAAAATTGGATTTTCTTATTTTAGGTGCAGTTTATTTCGATTTAATATCTTACAATTTGTCTGCTTTCATCAGAGTGCCTGATGAGCATTACCTGCAGGTTGCCATGCGGTTGAGAGTCAGTGTTAAGTCACTACTAGCAAAGATTGATTGCATGACTTGGGTCTCCCACCAAACCCACACTCTGCTGTTTGGCGGTGCAGACTACAACCAGAGAAGACCACCTGGGCGTCGATGATGCATTAGCTGTTGGAGCAGTGTGGCATGCTGAATAAACACAGCAGACAAACATTCATTAGCAGGGAGGTGAAAGGAGTTTTTTGGTGCTGCAGGGCCTCCGACCCAGGACAAACCTGCATTCCTTTGGCTTGTCCGGGTCAGATATGTTGGCTGTATCCAACAGCCAGAGGATGATAATGTCTGGTTGTGTCTGAAAAAGAGGAAATTCAAAGTGCTCTGTCTTCATTTTGTGATGTCTAGAGTAAATGGGTTTGTGTTGAAACTTGACCTTTGTGTCTTACCCACTCAAATCCTATTGTTGTTGCCAGTAGACATGGACTTAATGCATTAAGTTGCAGATTTGCACGCCTAGGGTGACATTAAAGTGACAATGAAAATGCTTTGGTAGTATTCTAAATCTTAATTGTTCATCATCTTAAGTAATCAATTTGGTTTTCTCTAGTTGGCCCTGATGTGTAAATATCTTCAGAGTTTTTAAAAAATCTGCTGTGTGGTAATAGCACAACCAGCAATTTCCAGGAAAACCTAAGTCACACCCCTCACGACATGTTTTATGGTTATGCATTCCTGGTCTCCAGATGCTGCTGGTGGAGAAATGGATATGTCATTCTCTGCCATGATTATTTGATGTGTTGACTGTCAGCAGTAAGTCTAGAAAAGAGCTTCTGACTTTTGGTTCTGAGGCACTGAAACCTAAAGTAGATGTTTTGTGTTGTTTCAGATTGTTATAGTGGTCTCAATAAGTGTATATCATAGCATTTTTGTAGCCATTAAATTGTTATCTCCAGAATTAAAGTCCATTATCGTTATCCTTACAGGTTTAATAGATACAGCTATTAAAATGAGAGCAGAACAGCTAAAACACTGATGTCATTATACAGCACAAATGAGGATTCAATGGCTTTTAAATGACACAGTGCAATCCAATAAATGCTGAACCAAAGCATCACATTTCCAGTTTGCAAAATTGTGAGACAGAATAATTTATTGGAACAGATACAAGGATTCGATCACAATCATTAATGCATAAAAGACCTATTAAAAAAAAAAATCATACTCTACACAGCATTTGTCAGAATATAAGAAATATAGATTTACTCTTTAAAAACATCCATAAGCAACCCCAAGTTGGTCCCAGTAATAAGAATGAAAGGATCTTAATAAAAAGTGGTCACTAACAGAAAACATCAGGCTGTAGGCACATTCAGAACTCTAGGATACAGTGGACTCGCCTAAAAACAGTTATTTGTTCTGATGCTTATTACATACATACGTACAAATCTTTTCTTGTGAGACAAAAACAGTTTAAAAAATACAAGAAATATATACAATACATTTTCCTTGCTTCCGGGCTCGCAACTTCCTATAATCAATTATCTTGTAAAAACAAACAGAAGTTACAAAATTAGTATCTGACAAAACCCACGTGAGCTCATATTTATCCGGCCTGGTGTTCCAGTTTTAGTCTCTGAGCAGTTTGGGATGTTTATGTCTCTGAGTGTGTGTTTATAAGTATTATAGGGTAATGACAGTGCCATCCTCCTCCACCCCTCCCCTAGGCAGTGCAAGACTGTGTCGTGGGTCCGTTTTCAGGGAGCTGAGGATTTTGTGCAGGCTGCCGTTGCTGTGGCGGAGGGCTGGGTTGCTGCTGTGATGCGGGGGCTGTGAGGCGTGGTGG
This sequence comes from Lates calcarifer, assembly GCF_001640805.2. Classification (NCBI taxonomy): domain Eukaryota; kingdom Metazoa; phylum Chordata; class Actinopteri; family Centropomidae; genus Lates; species Lates calcarifer. Next base: position 12,442,343 of record NC_066835.1, on the reverse strand, counting down.
TGACTGTGCTGGGACTGTTGGTGTGGGTTGTGCTGAAGGTTCAGGTCTCTGTGGAGCTGGTAGCTGAGGCTGCTATGCTGGTGGTGGTGGTGGTGGTGGTGGTGTTGTTGTTGTTGTTGTTGTTGGTGGTGGTGGTGGTGGTGGGATCCTCCGTTGAGGCTTGGCTGGGAGTGGAAGGAGGCGGTGGAGACTACCGACGACGGACGTGAGGGGGGACTGGGAGGCGCTGGGGGGCCTGAAGCTGTCGTCGGCGTCTGCTGGTGTGTGCGAGACACACTGGATGCCAGGGAAGCGTTGGACCTCTGTGATGGCCGCTTGAGGCTGCTCTCGATGACGATATCTGCCTCTTCGTCGCTCTCCAGGTCGTCTTGGTACCCGTGCGCACCGGAGGATGTCACGCCCACCGAGGCCACCGACAAACTTGGGTAACCGGTCGATCCGCTGCTGTCGGACGACTGGCCTGAGCTGCCTGAGATCCTGCTGCTGCGGACCACGTTGTTGCGCTGGTTCACTGGCTTCACCGTCACGATCAGGTTGTGGCTGTTGGCGATCATCATATCTGTTACCTGATCCAGGGACTTTCCAGTCACCTCGATGCCATTCACCTCCAGCACCTCATCGTTCACCGCCAACAGCCCGGTGCTTTCTGCCAATCCCCCGGGCACCAGCCGGGATATGAAGATTCCGGGGACTTTTTCCAGCCCATGTGGCGTCACCCGGACACTGGTTCCGTCTCGGATGTAAAAACCCAGGGGTTTATCCGAGCCATGACGGTACAGTCGGACACGGCGGTGAGATTCAGGCAGGATGTCAACATCGATGATGGAGGAGACGGGCCGGAAGTCCTGGGGCATGCCGATGCGGATGTGTGGACGCTTGCGGTTGACGTCGTTGTTGCGCAGCGCCACCACTGCCTTCTTCTTGCGTGTAATTGTGTTGGTGCCAAAGTTTGCATAGTCGACCTCTTCTGCAAAGAAAAAGGAGACACAAAAACAGAAAAAGTTAGTCTTTCATGTACATTTGTCCCTGAATGTTAAAGGCTACAAGGAAAAAGGAAAAACTAAAATACTTACAAAGGTATAAAAAGTTTGACAGAGTTGCATACAGAAAGTTAAAAACACAATGGAAAATTTTCCATCCTAGGACTACAAAACCTGTACACATGAACACTCCATTATTTGCCCACACCTTTAAATCAAACCACCTGCCTTACAAACTCAAGAACCTTTGTTCAAACTAAGCACAGATGTGCTTGAAAAGAATTTCCCTGTGAGAGACCTGCTAATCATTTATACAGATTTCATTCCACATGTGACATTAACACAGTTTTTATTACTGAAGCCATAAACAAGACCTGAGGGATTTGCTGGTTTAGTCCTTAACTGAGTCGCTTTTAGATGAGGAGTACAACCTATGTATGAAAAATAAGATACAACTATATTCACATACTTCTGCTACTGCGACGCCCGGTGTGTTGTGTTGTGTGTGTGTGTGTGTGTTTGGATAAAATGCTGAGTGTGCAGAACATTCCTGCTTGAGCTGACAGAGGTGACCCACCCTTCTGCTACCGGGCAGCAGCTGTAGGGATTCCCAGCGTGCATTTCTGCACTCAAGACATACAGGCACATACATGTACTATCCTTGGAGTGAACGCAGAACTCAAACGACACAAAAATACTGACTGTCCTTTCAGTTACACCACAAGAAAAGTCTTTGGCGCTCCACTAAGACAAGACAATACGATGTGGAAAGAATGAGCTGTGAGGGAAGATCAGTGTGGTAATCTCAGTTAAAGCATGTTGTTTCCAACCAGAGATTTAGAGCAATCAATGAAACAATGAAAACCTTCACAGAGGGATAGATCACTCTCGCAGTGAGAGAGTGACTTCTTGAGAACTACATATCCACTGCCAAACATGCTCATATACTTGCTTTGATAAAATAAAGGAGAATGGATCGAGGCTTAGCAAGAGTGGAATGAAAACTTGTGGTTCTGGCAAAGAAGAGTGAGGTAGGGAAAAAAGTGTGTTCCTTGATAAAAAAAAAAAAAAAGAAATAACTTGATAGCTCTCTAATCTTCCCTTCTCAGGCAGACAGGAAATCTGGACACAGCAAAGCCTGATGTGACAGGAAGTGAGGGTCCCCAGGCGGGAGCATCAGCTCCTGCACTTCCATGGCAACAAAAATGAGTCATCCTTGCCCTACTGTGTGGGACACCTGCTTTATAAAATTATTGTGTGTGTGTGTGTGTGGTTGAGATGGGGGTGTGCATCTATGGGTGAGCACACTATAATTTCTGGTCCCGCCTTCAAAGCGCACTGAAGAAAGAGAGTGCACTGAAACAAATATGGAGTCTCAGAGAGCAGAGCCAGCTGGCCGGCTGTCCCTCCAACCTCGGAGGAGTGCGGACGTCTGCCATACTCCTGACTCCCCAGGCAGTGCTGACTCATTAATATATGTCGTCTTCCTCCGCCACCTCTTCTTGCTCCTCCTGAGCAGGAGAATGTTGACTAAGCAGGAGCATGTTTTATTATAGCTTTAGAGGGAAAATGGAATGAATGTGGAGGTTCTGTATGTGCTCAGTGTCCCTGGTGCAAGTCCTCGCTGTCAGGTGAAAGGAAGCAGCTTGTGGGGGTCGGTAGTGACACCAACCACAGTGCAGATGGGGAATTGGTGGTGACTAAATTGAGGAAAATGAATAACATGACAAAAATAAGAATGATAAATGAGTGCTAGTGAAATAGGAGCTTGACGTTTCTTGGCACAGCATGAAATAATGTTGTCAAGTGCTAACAGACTCAAGCCAAGCTGTGGTGCCAAAAGCATGCAATACCTGATAAAGAAACAGCCTGGAAAATGGCTCTTATCAACTTTTGCTGCTTTAAAATCATTTTTTTTAAATGCCAATTTTTCCTGTAAAAGTATCTGAGTATCATCAAACCTATGGTGCATGGTATTTTACTTTTCTATACATGTCGTGGCAGAAGCTGATTTGATTGAATCCAGACAAGGCATTTGCTACAGGGCTGGAATTTCTGCCACAAGTGCAAGTCTCCCTGATGGGAACCACATTGGAGGGAGATCGGCAGCAAAGTCTCATTACAGGGTCTAGGGTGTAACACCCTCCCTCCTTCCACACCCTCACCTCAGTCCAAAACCAAAGGCACACCACAGGGCCCACTGCATCACCAGTGTATTTAGTAGGACGCGTGATCTTTAAGTTAGAAATCCTATGTGTACGACTATAATTACACTTTCTGTGTGTAATGTCTCACAGCTGTTTTGAAAAATCCCATAAGAGGGCCATGCTGGTGTAATTTGTTTAAAGAAAGCTACAAATATATAAAGATATAGGGCGTGTTTGATATAGTATATCCTAGGGCAACAGCTGAGGAGGCAGCGAAGCTTAGTGACATATGGAATTACAACACTTTTGGGTTGATTACACTTGTTACAATCCACCAGGAAAACTGCATTTTATGATGTCAGCGTGTAAATTCTGCATCAGTGTTTGTCAGAAGCAGAATTAAAGTCTTCATGCACCTATCTATATAATTACCAAACATCAAGTAATGTCGCATACTTTGTGGAGGAATGTGAGTGCGAGCCAGGTAAGTGAGGAGGAAGGCATTCAGATGATAATGAAAACAGCCACAGGTGAAGTGGGTTCACTGCCACTGACATTCAGAAAAGCCTGAAGTCATTATATGTTTTAATAAAGTGAAAATGCTGCACTTCTAACCTTTAAGTGCACTAGAGGTGAACAATTACCGAATTAAGAGAATAGTGAATTGAGAGAAAATTAATCAGAAACTAACATTCACTTTCTCCAAATGTGTTTGTCTTTAATAGTGGTACATTGGTTGGACAAAACAAGCAACCCAAAGACGTCACCTTGGACTCTGGGGAATTTGCGATTTACATTTTTCTAGCACTATGCCTTCCATAACAAGTATGGCTAAAGCCACCACATATTCCCCTGGTAAGTAAAACCACTAAAGCATCACGGGATTACAGTATTTGGAGATGCCAAGCAAATTAAAATGTCGAGTCATAGAACCAGACTGTGGCAGCACAACCCTGTCTGTCTGTGTCTGTCTGCAGGGCTGGGGTATTATATTCTGGACCAGTGCATTCATCAAACTGAAAAGGGTTTTTCCATTGCAAAGTTGCACATTATGTTCTCTATTCCTCCTGCACATCAAGAGGAGAAAAAACCCTGCAGAGGACACTCCATAGTAGAAATTATGTCTATGTTTCAAGATAAACTTGCATGTGTTTCTGTAAGACCCAGTGTGAGAGTGACTGGAGTATAGGATAATGCAAGAAAATAACTTCCAATGACTTCCAATTGCAGATGAGACCAATCTCATTAATGGTCATTAATTACTTCTGAGAAGCTCAGTAAGAATAAACTATCAAGTGTCAAAGCTTTCTAGACCTAATGCCAAGTTTAGGAGACACACACACACACACCACACACACAAACACACACACACAACACAACACACACAACACACACACACACACACACACACACACACACACAGGGATTGTGGTGCAGAGCTAGTCTAAGTGAGCATGTTCCAGCCGATCACACAAAGGTTATCGTAACAGCTCCTGACAACCCTAATCCCTGCTACACTGAAGCATGATGGGTAAGCCAATGTGAACCCGTTGATCAAAGCCTGTCAGGTCACTGCCAGGCATCTGCAGACTCAACAGCGCCTCAGAACCAAAGCCTATTAGAAAAACTCAGTGTTTCAATTAGCTGTTAGTCAATATTTCCACAGTGTCATTTACTATCACATGTAATTTACTCATCAGGGTATAGAACTTAAAATGACGGTATATGTGATATACAATCTAGGAAAACTTACTGTGCATGCACACACCAGCTGTTTGCATTTACCCTAAACTTCAGTTTGTTCTAAACTTAAGGTCAGGGAATTCCACTAAAAATCCAGTTAATAGCGAGGCTAAATGCTGACAGAGACGGAAAAACGTTCATTCACTTAAATAACATTAAACATCTGTGGTAAAGAGTATCAGCGAGGGTAATGTGAGAGCTCTGACATGGCTTGGTGGATAAAGAAAGGGGGTCAGAAATTGACAGTGGGATTTCAACAGTGCTATGTTTCCCAGCCTTGTGAATCTAAATTCTGTCTCGCAATACTGGCATAAAGTAATAATGGAGAGGTGTTTTATTTAGGAATACTCCAGCTGAACTGTAGCTGAAACCCCATGATAACACCAGAAAACACCACCTAACCTGGCTCCAATCCATTCAACCCGTGGAGAGTCAGGGGCAAGAGGTCAGAGGTGAGAAGACGGCTTCTGGGTGACTTCTACATTCTGCTCATTGGGGTGTGTGTGTGTGTGTGTGTGTGTGTGTCTCTATCTCTCTCTCTGCATGACATTTGAGGAATGTGTGAGTACATGCAGTTGGAGATATCTCCCAACAGGATGAAGACCTGCATAGGTTCACAAGACAGGCGCAGGCTGCTTTGAACCAACTGGCTAATTTAAGCTTGCTAGGATACTGTTTAAGTAATGTGATCCATCGCTGGCATATTACTAATCTTCTTTACAGCCATACTAAGTGCTGACTTTAATGAAAACTGAGATCTACCAGACAATCATATTTAAATTAGCTGGGAAACATAATCTCTCAAAGTTTTTGTGTGATACTGGTGAGAAAACGTGCTTGCCATTGAATGCCCCATGCTGTTTTTAAGTTAACAAAGCAAAGGAGAAAGTGGAAAAATAGTCTTTGTTCTGCTGAAACCCACCTCTAGTTAACCAAAGCTGTGAAAAGAAGGCTCTTTAAAATCCTACTGCTTTCCGCCATCTCCCATAAAAAGACAGGAATCTAAAGAGTTTTATGATCAGCCATTAAGGCCTCTGCACACTTGCTCCTGGCAGGTCTTCTTATATTCACCACTGACTCCACACAACTGTAAATACAGACTCAAAGGATGATGGAAATGAATCAAAACAAAACAGACTTTCATTTTGACACAGTGTTTCAAATCCTTTTCATGCTTTATTTAACACGTGATGCAATGTGCGTAATAAACAAGTACGAAACTATTTATCAGCAGGGAATTTGTATAATGAGGGTGTGTGTGTGTGTGTGTGTGTACGACACTGTGGAAGCACTGACGTGAAAAGGCAGACTGTTACAGACAAACACAAACATTAGCTCTTGGCTTTACATAAGTGACCATGCCACACCACAGCCACAACACGACAGGTGAGTGCCACCATAAAAACAACACATACATTCAAACTAATGGTGTTTGTGGAGGTGCTTGGGGCCGGCTCCATGTGTGATATTTCACACAGGGCTTTGTGAAAGTTGGCACACCATGTTAAGTATTTTTGGTGTATCTGTGCTGGCAGAGGGAACATCATGAGGACAAACACAACTAGCTGTTGGGGCTAAAGCCAGAATTAATATTAATTTTTCCTGATTTGCCAGTAAACAGGGGGAGCATGTTGTGTCTGTCTTTATAAAAAGCTCCTAAACTCTGATTGGCTGAGTCACTGTCAAAGCAGCTGTAAAAAATATAAACAGGAAAATACTGTAAAACCTAACAATTAGCTACGAAAACTGCTAACTAATTTTAAACATAACTTCATCAGTGAAAAGCCTTGTTATTATGTGCATGTGAGACTTGGGGCAGAGGCAACAACATCAACACCCTGCTAACAGCTTTAGTGGGGGCCCCTCAGGGGGTGTGACCCCCCCTGGTAATGATATTTTTACCCAGTGATAAGACCCAGACACTAGCAGCCCAGCTGAGGAACTTCACAAACACACAGTTCTTTCAGACTCCTTCACAGACGCAATAAATACTGTGGTGACATCAGGCTATGCAAAGAAGTCTTCGATACACAGATGGGGATTGAGATACAAGAAGCATATATGAAATTCTAATCACATGCTACATTGCTAAACTTGGCACAGATCAGCATGTCGTCAAAGTCCAGTGAAAACTGTGCACCACCGAATTTGTGATTTTTAATTTTTCAGACAAATTTAATTAGCTTCAATGGGTGCTAGCCACTTAGCTTAGCATATTTCTTTACGTATTAAGCTTCCTTTACAGTTCTCTCACCTCTAAAGCTAATTCGTCTCTACTGTATTCTCAAACTACAGCCTACAACCTCTGGCTTGTTGCTATGTCTACAGCTACAGTCCATCTATGCAAGTGACATTCCTGCACCCCAACAACCCCACCCCCCAGTCCCCATCGTGGTCTCTGGCCAAGCATGACAAAGTGCTTAGTGACAGGAGAGACCATAATCACTGGAGAGAGGGAGAGACGAGGCACACAAGAGAGAACAGTGAATAGTGCTAGACCCTGCTGCCTTTTGCATTAGCTCACTGGATGCTGTGGCAGTGGGCTTCATTCCTGGGCCCCACAGACAGACAGGCCGACACACACACTCTCACGCACACACACAGCTGGAAGGTCCCCACTTTTAAAACCACCACGAATATGGCACGAAGCAGAACGGGATGAAACAGCACATGACAGAGCAGAGCCATGCAGGACGAAACGAAGCGGCCCACTACAATGCTGTACAGTAGAGGTGTATGGATCTGCTGAAACATTCTCCCTTTACCTACATTTGCATTTTTTTGTCCTGTTTGCATTAGAAAAGACATGATTTAATGAAATGCAGAGTGCTTTGTGTTGCCTTCTCCTCATAGCGTGGGGTCAGAAATAACTGGTTTTCATGACTCTCCAGTGGTTTCATACAACAAATCCAAACGCAGAAAAATGAGCTGAACAGCAAATTTCTACATCTCTTTCCCATGTAATAGAACTTGCAGTGAATACTAAAAAAGGCAATTCTCCTCTAGTGCAGTTCCGTTTACTTGCCAGGTCAAGTTTTCACCTCTGTCAAAATAAAAAGCAGGCGGAGCCCCCTAAAATGGGATGTACACATATTAATGTATTGAATGAACCAAAACAATCAGTATTCTTGGACGTCTCTTCTCCTCCCTGTTGGAGACGGCCGGGAAGTCAATCTGTGTGTTTAGGGGCTGGCTGCTGCCAAGACGTTCAGCTAACACTAACATGGAAAAAGAATCCAGACAGAATAAAGAAGAACTTTTTTTTAACATGCAAACATATTTCACATTCTTGCAGGGGTGGTTGAGGCAGGGCCTGGGTGGAAATTTGGAGAAGCTTGATAAACGTACGTGGTTTTAATCGACAGCTGCTCTGAAGGTCTGGGTAGGAACTTACTGGAAGTTTTTGTGATCTTGTGCATGCTCTGTTATGCTAGGTGCACAGAAAAGTAACTAAGTACATTTACTCAAGCACTGCACTTGAGCACAATTCTGAGGTATTTGTACCTAACTTAAGCATTTCAATTTTAGGCTACTGTATACTTCGACTTCACTACTTCTGACAGCTTTAGCTACTAGTTACTTTACAAATTCAGTTTATAAAATGTAACTTATCAATAATAATCTCAAAGGGGAGCCACTCTGCACAATGTATACGTTTACTTTGATACTTCATGTACATTTTGTTTGTGATACTTATTTAGATTGACTTAAATCCATTTCTTTTTGCAGGACCTTTACAGTATTTTACATTGTAGCATTGTTACTGTAAGTACATAATCTGAATCCTTCTTCCAGTCTGCACAGAGGAGTGTACGCACACATACATGCACAAATGCATTCACTTTTCTGTAGATTGTGAATCTGCTCATTCCAGAAAGAGATGGTGGGAGAAAAAAAAAGAGCTTAGAATCTTCATCATTATGTAGATATTTTTTAGCAGACTTCAACGGACTCACACTCATCATCTAGTCTGCATTTGTATTGTTTTTGTGCTTCAGGTAGAAAAGCAAAGAAATGCTGGGGTTACAAGAACTGAAGAGGGGTCATGTGAGTGTCAGGTGAAACTGCAAGAGAGTGAGACAAAACCCTAACATACAGTAAATGTGCTGGGTAGCACTTTGCACGCACTCCCTCCATTCCTTCACTCCCTGCGCTCATTTCACTAGCAGTTACGGCGGCGCACGGGGGCCGAGCTGCACATCTGGGACAAGTTAAATGGAGCTGCCTTGTCTGCTCCTGTTCTGGCTTGGTCTGTGTGGTGGGGTGGGGTTGGGTGGGGAGAGAGTCGCAGGTTTAAAGATTCGCCACAGGTATCACCCACCCCCCCATAACACAGGCACACACACACACACACACACACACACACACACACAGACACACACACACACACACACACACACACACACACACACACACACACAGCTCCAGCTGACTTCATTCACACACAGATGTTGGACCAAATCACGAGGGGAACAGAGGTTAAGACCAAGAGAAGGGTATTTAAAGAAGAAGGGAGTAGGAGAGTGCAGGCGCGTACATAAGGAGATTAACCTGTGTTTGTGTGTGTGTGTGTGTGTGTGTGTGTGTGTGTGTGGGGGGGGGGCTGACATATAACAGGGGGGGAGGACGATGAAACATCAAAGAGGGAGGGAGAGGAGAGCGATCGAGTAGACAGGTCTTGCATTCCTCAAAAGGAACAATCTACACTCCATCAAGTATCCCCACCACCACCACCCCACCCCTCCAAGAAAAAAAAAAAAAAAGCACTGGTGGGGGTTCACAAGCCTTCCTGCCTCCTCCTCCTCCTTCTTCTACTACTGCTGCTGCTTCTGGTTTTAATCCAGCTGCCTCTCTGCTGATCATATGCATGTTTCTAACCAAGAAAACACATGCTGTTGATTTAAGTTCCACAAAGTCTCCGCTGCCATCTGGCCCACAGGTACCCGGGCTGCCTTCACTGCTTACTACCCATGCAAAGATATAAATAAATGTCACTGTGGAATACAAAGTCAATGGAAATCTTGGACTGTTTTACTTAAGAAAAGTTATGCTTAGCCGTAAACAGTGGACATGTCTTTCATTTCAAAGAGAACATTTTAACACACTTAAGTCCTGCAACCATATGACGAATAATACATTTTACAGTCATTTTGGCAAAGAAAGGATAAGGGGAGATAGATTCTGGCAGTGTAGCGGTGACAGTAGTCACAGTAGCAGACTTGGACTAGAGCCCCTGCCACCTGTCGGGCCTTCTGTTTGTGTGAGAGTGAGTGATTAAGTGGGTGTGTGTACGAGAGAAAGATGGACTTAAGTGTGACACAGAACTCTAAATGCTAAAATTATGAGGTAACCTGAGCTATTGTTTCCTGATGGCCAATCTTTCTTTCAATATTCCTCCTCTCTTATACACATCCGATGCTCTACTACAAGGAAGACATTCAGATAACAGCATAACATGATAAGACTCGCTGTATAAACTCTCAATTCCTCTCCCAAACTCATAAACCAAAACACAAGATTTGCAGCCTCCAGCCTCTTTCAACCATCAAATAATGTCTAATGAGCCCCAGGCTGAAAAGATTTGCCCTCAATTGGGTTTGCTTCATATTGCTTAATGAAGAGAACAATGTTTATGAGTCCTGTGTGAATATTATTCATGCGGGGCCCACTTCAGAAGTGAGAGAAAGCGAACATGGTTCATTTGCAACAGCTTTATCGGTAGCTGTGTTGAAATTATTCATGTTATAGAAATAGCTGCAAAAAGGTTGGGGCAACTGCATTAAAAAGGAGAAGAGAGCTAAAAATAATAAACCCACGTGTGAAGAGGATGCAGTGGATGGGTGGATGAACTGAAACACTGCTATACTGTGTAAACCAGCTGAACTGAACTCAACTACTGAAACTTGTCATAACCTATCTTGGCCTGTGTATTTAGCTGTCTAACACGCAAACAGTCTTAACTATATTTGGAAGCCAAATGCAGGAACTCACACATCTAAATAATACTGTAGTTATATTACAATACAAACTTTGGGAGCTTGTGCTTGTTTTTGTGTGGTTTAGCCACCCACGCTTGCTGCTGTCTAGAGGTCTTCACATGTCACAAGATGTTGGGCACATGTTTTACCTGCTTAAACTTTTTGGTGCTGATCTGAACTACATTCACTGTCTAATCTTTTATTGGCTGTAGGTGATAGACAACAAGCTGCCTAGGAGGATTACGGTCTCTCTGGCTCTCTCACTGTCTTTCACACTCACACTCTACAAACAGACCAAGAAATGCTGGAGCATGTGCTGTTCAAGCAGACAGGTAAGGAAATGAGACAATCGAGCAAGCAGACAAACACAGACTTGAAAACAGACAAATTTCTTTCTGTCAACAGGTGAAAAGATTAGCAATTCATCATTCTGCCCGTGAGCCAATTTCAATTTCGTCTGTAGTGAACTGCCGGCTTGAGGGGGAACAGAAAGAGAGACTGAGAAAAAGGGGCGAGATTGTCTATCTTCACAGAGGATGTCTTGCTGAGAAGGTCTTACATCAGCCCACAGGAAAAGTGATCCTTTGTTATGAAGCTGCCTCTGGAGACATTCAGCTCATTCACACCATGGGCAAGAAAAATAATCCATCACGCTACAACTCGACTTATACGCGGCCAGAGAAAATGTTGTCTCCAGAGCCGAATGAGATCATTTTTTATCCTTATCCAACCAGACAAATACACAGTCACACATACACACCTTGTCTATTGTCTATTTGCAACAAATCAGCATCATAGTCTTGGCTGAATATGGGCTTCTTGTCACTTTTGTTGCTGATCCAGTTTGGCTTTACTATTCTTAATCCTTTGAAGGGGCTCCAGCACGAGATTTGCACTGGTATGTGTCGGACCCTCCCATTAGTGCAAGCTCTCTCTTTGACCTCCATTCAGTCATGAGCAAGGGTCAATGAAAAGCCCCTTTCCGGCCTCCAGGTGAGGGCCCCCCCATTCCCCGGGTGTGATTGGGCAAATCTTCTGCAAGCTTGGACAGGCCACAGTCCCATCCTCCCGTACACCTGAAAACACCAACACCCTCTCTTACACAACCACACAGCATAGCACAACACTTCCTGTGTGGGGTGACACATATCCTTGGTTCTTCCTGCTCCTGCTTTGCTCCACTGACTCCATTTGTGGTTTACTTCATCTACTCTCTGCAGCCATATCACCACTCTCATCTCTCCCTCTCTCTCTCTCTCTCTCTCTCTCTCTCTCTCTCTGTCTCTCTCTCTCTCTCTCTCTCTCTCACACACACACACACGTCAAAACTATCTGTGGGAGAATTTCCACATGAGTTGTCAGTGTCCATTGTTTCAGCGAGTCTCTGGGACACAATTCATATCAGCACAAGAGTCAGGGCTCACTCCTCCCCTCCTCCATTCTTTTCCTTCCTCTCCCATCCTGAACTGCTGAGTTGGCCTGATTCAACCACCAACTCGGGGGAGGTGTGAGGAGGGGGGGGGGGGTGAGAGAAGGGGGCAATGTCCTCACATAGTGTGTCTGTCTATTCCTGCCAGACGTTGGTGAGTCAGTTAAGGAGCTCGTAAGACAGTTCTTTACTGAGCAGGAAGGCTTTGGGTAAAAACGTTATTTATTAAAGTTTGATGCTTGCATGCTGAATGTACCAGTGCAGCAGTCGTTTAAAATGATCTCAGTTGTAGACAGTAAAGCAGACAAGTCCACCTTTATGTGACTATGGCTAAAAGTTATGCAGAAGGGGGTGGTTTTTATAATAAAACCAGTTACTCACTTTGAGCTCCTCATACTCCTCCTCTGGAGAACATTTACTGTATATGAAGACACAGTAAAGAGGATTAACCCCCACCCTCTTACATACTGTAAATCAAAGAACTATCTTGCTCAATTTCCTTTGGCATTAACACAATGAGCTGATCCTGAATCACAGATGTATTAATCAGAAGTATTAGACAAAATGCAGCTGAGAAACAAAGTGTCATTGTGAACCATTCAACTACAAATAGACCGGTTCTATAGTAAAGCAAAGTAAAACATTAAAACCAACCATCCAATGACCCAATAGGACACTCCTCCAGGAGCAATCAATTACACCTTGGACAAACCACAGATGAGATGTGTACTTTAGATCCTCTTTGTGATTTACTTTGACGTTAAATTAAGTTTGCCATGGCTACTTGTCAGGCTAATTGCAAGGTCTGGTGATTTGTGATAGCCAATCATTAAAACCTATGCCTTTATTCTAGCCAATCAAAGCACTCCAGTGCATGTTATGGCTGAAGAACTGCCCGACTGGTGAGGGGCATGACAGCTTGTCTCATTGTTTTAGCCTCATGACCTATATATGGCTATACTTTTAGCTGGCTGTAATTGTTCCTTTAGTTCCTCGAGCGCACACACACACACACACACACACACACACAACACTGTTGCACTGATCCACACAAATCAAGTGTGCCATAATGCACGTCACCACCAACATTTGAAGATAAGAAGACAATTAAGCAATGACTAAAACTCAGTCTTTTTCAATGCTGAAAATCAGAAAATGTTCATCAGAAAACTCTAACAATGCACCACTCTCCCCCTTTATGCCTAGAAAAAAAAAGAAACAACAAAATGGCCTCAGATTTCGTCAGTGTGGCTTGGCCACAAGGGAATACCAGAAGAGTAAACAACCCTAAAGAAACAGTCAACTCCCTCTCAGCAGACCAGATCAGACTGTTTCAAGGAAAAACACTCCAGCATATACTAAATGGGTTGTGACACATAAACATGCCTTTTTAATGCTAAAGGCATGATCGTCTGTTCAATGTGAACATGGAGAAATTCCATAAAATAATTTTAGCTAATGAACGTGTGTGTGTGTGTGTGTGTGTGCGCACGTGTGTTCACACACGGTCTGTGACTGAGTATCTCCAATTTAGGGATCCAAAAACAAAGAAATGCACACAATAAAAACCTTGGTCAATGGTGTTCATACAGACAGACCAAAGGACACAGCCTGTAACAGCCATGTTTGTACAGGCTTTCAGGTTAAGTGCATTTAGTTCTGGATGGTTCTTGCCTCAGGGACAGTGAACCTCTGACCAGGGTCATCAAATGGGGAAAATAAATGACTTCACATGCTACAAGGTCGAGCTCATCTGATTGGTTTCGGGGCATAAGGAGCGTGTGTGTATGTGTCTGTGTTTCCAATGTATAGTATTTATAGCATTCAAGTCAGTCATGGGCAATAGCAGTATGCACAACAGACTCCACTCATTTTGAAACTGTGAAGTTGCCTCACGTTAATGACAAAATTAGATGTGCTGATATATTTACTTGTTTACTTGTTAACTAAATCTTAGGTGGGCTACCAGCAGTTAGTATGAGCCTGTTTTTGTAGCCAAGACACAGCTAACCCAAAGTGAGCTGGGTGGCTCTGAAGTCAACCTTGCCAGTGGTGAGTGTGTTTGCTGCAGATGAGCTGTTGAGAAGCAAAGTCAGTCCCTCCTTTGTAATTATGGACTCCCAAAATAACCGTTTGCAGAGGCAATGCTAGGTTGATGCTGTGCTAGCTAGCTCTCATGGCTCGGCTTGGTAAAGGCAGAAAGCTGCATGTTGTTTCTGAGGCCCAAAAAAAAAAAAAAAAAAAGGAAAAAAAAGAAATAGATGTAGTGCTATAGCAACTGAAATGAATGGTTTGGAAATGATCATAAGTTTTTAAAAGGTAACTTCTGTTGAAAAAGCAGGAGTTAAATAGATCTTAAGTTCCTCAGAAATTTCAAACTGTAGTCTATCCCCAGAGATGGTGTGCTTGGACAACAAACCAAAACAAAAGTCGGACATGGTGGAAAATTTGTGGAGGGAAAAAAAACAAAACAAACAAAAAAACCCCACATAAAAACCAGACTGAAAGGCAATGCAGCATTTTGGTCCGGTGTGTGACACTGTTCTCAAGCAAACCTGTATGTTTCGATAAAGTGAGGTAAACTAAGATTTCCTCAAAGGACACAAATCCTTTGCTCAAACTCATGTTCACAACATTAGCATATGTGAGAATTAGTGTGAGTTTTCAGATGCAGAGGCAGAGCATGCCTGGCCTTGTCCTTCAGTAGAACTGTAATTAAATAGGAACTGCAGTGAGCAGTCTCACAGCGAGCCGTCTCTGCACAAACCAGCGACTCCTCCCTCAAAAACCCACTAACACCCACCCAGCGTCCATATTCCCCGCTCTCTCTAACCCCAAATCTTCACCCTCTTCCCTCACTTTGCTCATGGCTCGGTTCTAAACTTGGCCTGGGAAATTTCCACTGCATTCTCTTATTTGGCCATTCTCTGTATTGTCTCAGTATTGGCTGAAGGAAAAAAACATCCTTTGACTGTTATTTATCATAACCCTGTGATATTTAATGTATTACAGCAGGTATTTTCTGATTTAACATGTTTGTTGACCCCTCAGAGAGTCATGCAAACTCCAGCAAATGACTTCCTATAGTTCTAAAAAAATATGATCAATCCAAACAGAGCCTAAGTAGCCTTACATGGAGTTGGACAGAGTAAATAGCCACTGTAATAACACAGAGCCCATTGCTTTCTAGTCTGCTGGGGTGACTGCATAATCTATATGTTCTGTGAGTAGCCTTCTCAGTGCAAAATGGAGAGTCTAAAAAAGGCTGTTGCTCTTTAACTATGAGGGACTGATGGCTAAAACCTATCTTAAAGGAGTAATTCAACATTTTGGGAGGTGTGTCGCTTTCTGGCAGAGAGAAATGAGAGGATTAATACTGGCCTCATCTTTATCCACTTAACACAAGGCTACAGCCAACAGCCTGATACTTTAGCTTAGCATAAAGACTGGAAAAAAGGGGAAACAGCAAGCCTGACTGTGTCTGAAGGTAACAAATCAGCAAGATACCAGCACAACTCACTTAATGTACAAAAATAGAAACAAGCTAGCTTTTCGTGCTAAGCTAACTGGCTGCGGCTATATGTTCAACTGACAGATATGAGTATGGTTTCAATCTTCTCCTCTAACTTTCAGCAAGAAAATGAATAAGCATGTTTCCAAAAACGCAAAACTACAGAAAGCCTCCAAAATAAGGTAAAATTCTATTGTATAGATAATTGTATAGATCATCTACATTGCTGTCTACTGAAGTTAAAACAGGAGTCCAAAAAAAGCCCTGCCTCCTATTCTTATGACAGCATACAAACAAACACATAAACAAAGACCAAAACCCACACACAGTTGGAAATTCTAGGTCACACATGTCACAGGATCTCCTTCCACTTTCAAGCCAATAACTGAGTGAAAGAAATAAGGCACTGAAGTATTTCAAGCTTCTTTTCTCTCTTTGAAGGTTCATGCTGCTGAGGAGTGGCTGTAGTGGTGGTGGCGGCTTAGGAAGTTGTTTGTTTGTCCCTGAAGGACCGGCTATATTCATCACATCCAGCGTGCAATTTCCAGATCCCGCGTCTCTGGGCTTATTTAGACGCAGGATGAGGTCAATTTCAACCCCGGCCACTGAGTTTTTGAGAATCAGAGCAGTCATAACAGAAAAGTCTGTCAAGGTGTTGAGGCATTTCTGAATTGAGAGCAGCTGTGTATATAGTTCATTTTCACCAATATGAAGAACTGCAAATCAGCTGCATCCTTCGGGAAATTTGCACATCAAACACTTAAGCAAACACTTACACAAACATTTAAGTTAAGAGTTAAGAGGATTCATTTTCTACTAACCTGATGCAAAACAAAAGTGAATCTACGAAATGCTTGTCAAAAGTGAGAAGCAGATTGGAGGAGTGCCCTGACACAGACACTCCTTGTCCCACAATGTCTGGAAACTGCATTGTGGGGGAGCAGGGGACTCAGTTCAAAGCGGGGTCGTAAACCAAAATGAAAGCAGGGACTTAGGAAACACAAACACCAATATAGTTTTGCCAAACACAACAGCCCTCACAAGTTTAATTAAAACACAGGACCTCCCCTCCCAGGCCTCAAGAACAGAGAGAAATGGATGCAATGGAACAGTGTGTGTGTGTGTGTGTGTGTGTGTGTTTGCATGCTTGTATCCAGCTGCATGTTTAGTATGGGTGTGGATTTGTGTTTGTGCGCACTCAAGCACATGTTTGCCCCGTTTTTTGTGCCAGCTGACATGATTTACGGCATCACCCAAGCTGGTCTGCAGCGTCTTCGCAGTGAGAGGCACAAAAGAGGAGGCAGCTCCCCATCGGACATGGCTTTTGCTGCTCTGTCCTGCTCCTGGCATCTCCATCACACTTTAACTACGGCTGGCATTGTCTGAAGACATGCAGAGAAAAGGCCACACACAGGTTTTATTGAGAAGCCCACACACGCTACCTAAAGGGTTTTATGGCACAGAAACATTTCCCGGTAGAGACAGGGACAAATTTCCTACACTGACTAGACCTTAAACACCTCACTTGCCTGAGATGAGGCATTTTTTCAAAGGCGGTACATTTTCCCATGCTGCTGCCCTCTGAATGTAACCCAGATTTGTCATCAAAGTGTCTGTCTAAAGCTTACAAAAAGCTCTAATAAAAGGCTTTTTGTCTTATACTGTACATGACATTTGCTTGTGGCACCTCTGCTTGCACGGGTTTCCCCTCTTCCCCAGAAAGTTCCTGCTTTCCGTTGGCTCAGACTGCTACAGGAGGATAACAGCCAGACCACTGGATAGAGGTGGACTCAACCTGCCCACTCCTCCCTCCCTCCCTCCTCCAAGCCTGTCTGTCTTTCTTACTGTCAGGCTGACTCCCCACTGTCTGCCGTGGTTTTCTCTCCCTCGCCCTTGACAACTGAGTCATGCCTGAGCTCTAATGTGAAAAGAATGAGGATCAGTCTAAGCAGCTACCTAGAACAGCATTCTTGAATGCAGCCCAGGATGATCAGATGGACGGGTTGCAGGGTTTTGTTGAAGTCCGTCTGACGGGGGATTGCTCTCGTGAAAAGGGAAAGTACAGAAGGGTGGGGATGTAACAAAGAAAACAAAAGCAAAGAGAGAGAGGGAAAAAAAAACAGAGATGGGTTTTAAAAGACAGCGGCTGTCTCCTTCAATGAGCAGTAGGCAGCGTGTGGGGCTGTTGCATCTTAGCAGCCCCTTTTTACTACACCAGCTCAGTCATTGCACAGCCCGGGGCCACTCTCTTGTGACAAGCATAAAGGTAGCGGAAGCCTTGGAACCACAGACCACACTCAAAGTCACTCTTAATGACTCTGATGTTCAGTAAAGAGAGTCAAAAAAGCATGCTTAGGCAAGGCAGTACCTTTACAGGACCAAAATAGATGAGCTGGTATGAGGAAAGAGATGCTTTCTGCTCATCGCTCATTTAATTGTGTGGCAGGAATGCAAGGTATTAATCCACCAAACACCATCCAAGCGCAAGTGAGCAAAGAAGACAAAGCTGCACATTGGCATGAATAAAATTCAGAGATCTATTTTAATCCAGTGTCCGAGGACTAAATCAGCTTTGTCAGATCTGGCTGGGATAAAGAGCCAATGCTAATTACTGAAGTGGCTCTTTTTCTTGTCTACATGGATCAAATGCTGTGGAGAGGGAGGTCACAGCTTTCACCTACAGCTACCATGACTGAGCACTGGCATGTTGACACATCTGGTGCACAATCCCATCCAGTGAACAGGGCATGTGGACAAAAGTACACACACACACACACACACACACACACACACACACACACACACACACACACACACACACACATCTCCACGTGTTCTCAAAAGCCCTTTGGCCATGGTGCTAGAGTGGCCAGATGTGCTGACAGGATTCCTACAGTTCCTCAGTCAGTCACAGACTGAGAGGAACACATCAGAGATTGTGAATTTAAAATGTACAATGGCTGCCCAAAGTCCAAAACATATATAAAACAACTATAACTGAAAATAATAAGTAAAGATATTAGGAAAGCTAATGCTCAAAAGCTACAACAGATTCAGAGTCCATACAAAGTCTGGCACCAAGAGAACTGAACTGAAGTGAGATTAGATGTCTGCTTGCAATCTTGTTCTTTTATGAGAGGAAATAAGACTTTATGAAAATTTAAGTACATGGAGTTCAGCAAAACCAGAAAACCAGACAAAAAAACAAAGACGAGCCCACCAAACTTTCTCTCCACTTCAACATTTGGTCTTTGACCATTTCAGGCATCAGACCATGGCCATAGCAGTGGAGTTTCTGTTTCACATACTTTCATGACACACTGTTTCGTCATTCTGTCCTATTTTATCTCTTTTACAAGTGTCTAGCTATTTCTAATGTTAACAATAAATGACCGATTGAATCTTTAAGAACCAAATTCCATGTAAAGAAAAAAATAATACAGAAAAATGTGGGTTGAGTGTGGCTGATGGTTGACCAGAGCTCTTACCTGGAGTGACTCCATAGTTAGAAAGGTCAGGTCAGGTCAGGTCAGGTCTGGGTAAGATCAAGCCTTTGCCCATCATCCATATCCCATAACAACTCTATACACACCTGATAGCACAAAATACATTGAGGAGATAACTACGCCTTCTTCTATAAAGGTTGTTTTTATAAAGTTGATGTGTCTGATAAGTTTCTGGAGTGTAAGAAAGTAATTATTTTAACCATATACATGTGTTTTTCCTCAGTAGAAATGAAAAGTCAAGTGTGGATGTCAACAATTTCCACACAGTCACCTTCTTAAGGTGATGACTAATGCACTGAAACTATTAATGAACTTTTCGCTCGAGCAATTCCAACAACATGCTGCATTCATTTTCCTGTTGCACTCCCTTAATAGTTTTGAGTGTAAATGACACCTCTCTATTCACAGCCTGCCAAGCTTTGTTCTGTTAACAACACATTTACGATTCAACTGATGCAAAAAAGAATATAACAGGAGATCCAAGTGTGGAAAAGTCAGTAGAGTGCAGACAGTCAGGGCAGCCATAGAAATATAATAATGCTCGCTGTTTCTTTGATCTCCATGCAGCTGTGCGGTCCAAGCTGTTGAGAAACAGCACTGGGTCTGGACGTCTGTACTTTTTTAGCTCTGACTGGCGTAGCTGCTGTTGCATTCTGCCGTTTTTTTAATTTTAATTTATGCTAAGGTGCCACATCTCTCTTTAGCTTGGCCGCTGTTGATATCTAGCCCCTCTAGTTTTCACAGGTGTGGAGAATAGTCGGGGGGGGGGGGACTTGCCGGAGCTGTAAACCCCGGGGCACTCAGCATGCTAGATATGAAGCCACGCAGGCTCGACCTTGGCCAACCCTCCTCTGCTCTGTTTATTTAAACTTTTAGCCCTTTGCCAAACAGGGGTCTCTTCTTTTTGTTGAAAGTTTAGTCTGTGTGCAGGCCACTGGCACTGTCTACAAAAACTATTTTCCCCCTGAAAACTGAGAAGCAAAAACAGGCCAGTGTTTTGCTTGGATCAGGAACGCTTTTTTGTCTACTATTAGCATAATTACAGGTGAAATTTAAATTAAATTTAACACACATAGCCTTACTTGAACCCTAATTGTCCTCAACCATGCACAGACTATCATAAAAGACTATCAAGATGATTACCATACTCATTGCTGTAGTGTGGGAAATTAGTAGATATGCACCAAAGCCTGCCAGACTGAGTCAAAGTTTGCCAGCTCTAAAAGCCTTTTAGCACATTAACAGATTTCATCTACTGGTCCTATCCTACCCCAAAAATGGATTCATAGGAGCAGATGAGATATATTCTGTCTAGTGTTTTTAGTCCTAACAGGGATCATATTTACATTTTTATTTTTTTAGGATGAAATGTGGAATCCAATGAGCCCAGTGGCCAGTTTCCTGTCCAAGTTATCTAAAGAAAAAGGAGGCAGTGTTCCCTGTAATGCTTATCTATATCCTAATTTGCATCATTTTGCACAAGGGCCAGAATATGAATGAACAGTTAGTACTCACAGTAGTTTCCTTAGATAAAAATACCATAAACCTTTGACAAAACATCAGACTACCTAGATAAGTGTATTTAACATGCCTCTGAGCACAGTCTGTCACAGCAGGACCAACTGGTCAACTACAACTTTTGAAACAAATTCAGGAAGTAGTGGGAAGCTAATAGCTTGATCACGATAAAAATGCCGTAGTCAGATCCTTTTCTCTGTACAAACATACACAAGCTTGCAGCAATTTCAAGGGCTGAAAATATCCATGTGACCCCAATCTAACATCTATCATCAGCTGACCACTCTTGACTAAACTACTACAATCACACACCCACACACTGGAGCGGAACAAGGAGTCCACCTCCACAATACAGAGCTGGTTCACTCGCTCTTCTTTCACCACAAATCTTTTGATGCGTCCCATTTTCTTCCCATCACTTGCTCACCCCTCCCCCACCCGATTGTGTGAGCATGAGAAACGTTGAAGTGTCCCAGTACAAAACTTCCCTGTGTGATGTGACTACCCTCCCCCCTCTCACCCTCTCTCTCTCTACAAACGGACATGTTTCACCACAGGTTTTGATATAATCATCCAGAAGAGCTTGCAGGGGTAATGTCGACAAAGTGCAAAAGTCAAAAATTATGGACTTTTTTTAAGTTTTAAAAATTATGGGTTTCAAACAGGTGGAAGTGTGAACCTCCCCTCTAAAATAAGAATTACAGACAGATACTGACATGCATGCACACAGTAAGAATAATGCTGCACGTGTCATCACCAAATGATATTTACATAGCAGTCACTCAATAACCAACATAAGTATTTACACACGATGTACATGTTTAAACATTCCTGTGCAGCTTAGTTTGCCAAGATATGTTTTCTTCTGTGTTAATCATTATGTTACAGACAGAATGTCTGTGGCTTAACCTACTAAGTAAATGATTTTCTACTGTGGGCACATCCAGATAAATCACATTTTCTGTTGTTAAACAAAGAAAATTTGGATTCTAAAGGAGTGAAATATACAGATAAATGAACCTAATAGTTTTGCATTGCTGACAGTAATATTTGCAATGTAGCTGCAAGACTGTGAACAGAAATACCTCTGTCTATTTTGGAGTAACTCTACCCTTATAGGTTTTAAATATCAGCAGATTTCCTGGTTCAAAATACAAAAACAACAAAGGTGTTCTGCTTTAACTTCCACTTGCTCTGACTGAAGTTGAGTCCCATGTAATCATCTACGCTGAGAGGCTACTGTGTATAGCTAGGAGTAAACCGCAGAGTGTAATCCTCAATTCTATAGGTGGAGGTCATCATTAAACAAGCTGCCATCTTTGCCCACAGGCAGGAACATCAGGTATCTTCAGCAGGATTATCGTCGCAACGCCACACAACTGCTGCACGTGCTCAAGTGATCTTACCAACAATGGCAATCTAAGCCTGGAAGGGGGGGTGTCAGGTAGATAAAAGAGACACACACTCACACATGTAATGATACCTATTGTTGCGATGGGCAAAAGTACTCCCACACACAGATACACAAAGCCAGTCGTAGAAACCTGTCTTGTCAGGGTAGAGAGGGAGGGTCTGTCTTACTGGGAAATTAAGTACAAAAATCTTATTGGCCAACCAACCCAGCAGAGCAAAACACTTTTTCCTTTACTCTCTGACTTTCACCCACAGTCATTCAACCTTAAAGATCCCTCATCTCTTGATCTTCCTTTTATTTCTTCCCTCCGGTCTCTCTTTGTGTTTCATCTTTATCTCTGATGAGAGCCTTTAAAAGCCCTTATTGTACAATGTATCCATGAACTTGGGAGTTTTGAACTCCCATTTTGAATTCAGTTTTGTTCTATGTGGCAGCCTACACTGAAACATATACATGTTTTACACATAACAACGTCTTTGTCTTTCAATTTTCTCACCTTTAATTGGCAATAGAAAGAGAAACATAAAAACTTTGCTGAATGAGCTGTCAGGGGGGCACAGTCCAATTAAGTGTGTTTTTTCTTTTTTGCACTCAGATCCATATGAAAGGCCAGTCCAGTTTAAGTTACACAGAGTGTCCCTGCTGTGACTGAGGGGTGAGTCACAGTGTCTTTATATATGTGTGTGCGTGAAGCTATTTCTTTCATCCGGGGTGGTCTGCTGACCGAGACGGTGACACCGAGAGCTTGCTCGCTGATGACCTGTGCTAACAGGCTGGTACTGACTGATACAGTCATCA
Organism: Lates calcarifer; assembly: GCF_001640805.2. Classification (NCBI taxonomy): domain Eukaryota; kingdom Metazoa; phylum Chordata; class Actinopteri; family Centropomidae; genus Lates; species Lates calcarifer. The sequence goes on along the minus strand of NC_066835.1, from coordinate 12,419,319 downwards.
TCACACAGACAAACACTTTCTCGTGCACGTACCACACTGGGTGCAGGGAGAGCTCTTCTGAGACACGAGGTACTCGCTTACACACACACACACCTCTTTGTCTAGCATCTAACAATAGACTGCAGTGAGGCTTACGATGCTGCAGCATCAGTCACAACAGTGCAAATTCCTCTAAACCACATCGCCATGTCAGCGCTGTGTTTACACCACAACAGCACTAAATAAGCCCCTTCTTAAGAGCAACCAAATCTGTCCTTCAACAAAGATAACTCAGTCTCTCTGGTGTTTTATGGGATTTCTCCTGTGTTAGGTGTTCTGTAGCATGGCAGATATTGATGAAAGGATATAAATGAAGGTGACAATGGTCATCATCACAATAATATACACCTCATCATGTCCCATGTGGATGTTAATGATGTCCAGATAGGACAGGACAGAGATGAGTAAAGAGATGGGTGACATGTTGCCGAGTTGTTTGAGTCATTAGAACATCAACTACAAGTCTAAAGGATGAATTATGACAATACACAACATGAATTAACTATGACAAAATATGCCTGAATTTGTAGCTTGCTAGCTAGCAGAATTTCCATGTCACATTGCAATTTCATTAGTGAGGTGAATGTTAAGGCTGTCATCTACCAGGTAAACTGATAACAAGACAATGATCAATGATCATAATGAAAGAACTGTTGAAGATTCTCTTTAAACAAAGTAATCTTTGGCTGTTTTAAGGATAATTTTTATCAAAAATCAAGTATTATCTGGCACAGGATGGAAAGCAGAAATTACTCTCTAGTTAAGACTTTTGCAAGCTATTATAAAACATATGAGAGAGATTTTCATAGTGCACAGAAAACCTTTAAGAAACTTTAAAACACCTGTCTTGCACTGAAATGTGCCATGTTAATGTGTGCTGTAAAACAAAGTTACACTATTCTAAAAAAACAAAAAACAACTAGTTAATTAGCTGAAATTTGTTACATTAAACATCATTGGCAAATGTCTTATCAGTGATATACAATGAGTTAATTCAGCTGCAGCCATATGTCTCAAGACAACAGAATCACACAATAGAGAAGTCTGGTGGGACCTCTTGAATATTCAGTATCCTTATTTCTGGCTAGAAATCAGCGACAAGATAATTCACCGCGCCGTGGCTAGCTTTTGTATCTGAACCACCGAATGACAATTTAAACAATACCCTGGAGTGTACGTGTTCATTACGCAACTGAACAAGGGACATTCCACGAAGGATTGAGGGTATGAATAGATGTGAATGGTGATAGATTCATTTGTATGCTCGCTGGCTGGCTGGCAGTCAGTCAAGACCCACTCCAGAGCTGGGATCAATGAGAGAGAGATGGAGAGATGGAGAGAGAGAGTGAGTGAGAGAGAGAGAGAGAGAGAGAGAGAGGGAGACTAGGACTTGGTTACCATTCAGTGTACTATGGTGTTGTCTTTGAACAAATACACACTCACATGCACACACACAAACACACAAACGGAGGGAGCTCAGTAAGGAGTCTCTCTTTTCATACAGATCTTTTGTCTCTCTGTAATGTCTGGTATGTCGGTATACAGGCTTTGCTCAATGACCTGATTTCTATGGGGCTGCCGAGGCACCGGCCTGTGTGTATATGTGTGTGTGTGTGTGTGTGTGTGTTCATCTGCCTGCGAGCCCTTCCTCTGGATAAGACACAAGACTTAGCCAGGCAGACAGACATAGACTGAGACTGATTCAGCCAATAAGAGGGCAGGAAACACAAAAACACACATACAGGCACACACAGAAAGCCTGGCATGAAGTAAACAAAAAGGCCTAGAGTTCCCATAGCGGGAAGACAGACATAATTGGATGAGGAAATATTCTGCGGGGAAACTTGATTCGAGTCAGCACAATAATTGCAGCCCAAGACGCAGTTAATGCAACAGATTATTGTTTTATAGGTTTACCAGTTACAGGATTTTTGAAAGTCAGTTTCCATCCGATGTTTATTTAAACTAACAACCAGTTTTAAGAGACAATCTTTAGGATTCTGATGGCGAAGAAGAAGACTGGGCATTTTTAGACTCAGTGAGCTTCATCACTGCTGTGTAATTATACAAGGCAAAGGAAGCCATGTTTTTCATACAACCTACCTTGTCTCTGTATGAAGATCCTGAGCAGTGGATGAGCTGTTGACACGGCCTTGCAGAAGTTGTCGTCATTGTTGATGGGCAGCAGATCCCCATGGATGTCAGCATAGCCAATCATCACCTCCATGTTGGCGATGCGGTGAATGTGCAGGATAAGTTTGTAGAATTCCTCGAACTTGCCAGGCTTGACCCGGTCCACTGAGAACCGGCGGAACTCCGCCCCATACTGAGGAGAGCACAAGATCAAAAGACAAGAGGACATTAAGAGGACAGTCAGTGCGACAGCCAAACAGGAAGAGGAAACCGGGATGTCTGACCTCAGGCATTTATCTAAACCATCTGACTGGCACACATAAAACTAACAGGGTGGAAGTCCACAGAGCTGCGCTGTGGCCATGACCTGATGTAAAATATGGCACAGGGGAAGTAGTTTCTACACCATAAACACAACAGTTTCAACGCTGCCAAAGCAACATAATTTTCCAAACATTCATATTACATTTACAGACATAACTTACAGAAATAAATTTCAGAAAAATACAGCAAATATTACTAATAGCATGGCAAATGTTTATTCTACAACTTTTACCCAATAAACATGTTTAAAAATGTGCCTCTCAGTACAAAAGGATCAGTGTTTCCTTCCATGTTTTATGGCATAACAGTGGGCATCCTCATCTAAAACACCTCCACTAACACAAAACACTCCTATGTCTGCACTGTAATTGTGAGCTAACCAGCAGCTGATTAGTTTAAATTAGCACAAAAACAGAAAGTAAAGGGACAGATGTAACGGTGGCTATTCTCCTCTTACTCTAGCAAGGAAGTGAGCAAGCAATGTCACAATGCAGAGTGTGACTGTTGTTTAGGCCGTCATCCACAAGCTAAATTGCACATCACTTGTAGCTTTGACCACAAAAACAGCAGGAAAAGGGAAGGAGGTGAGGGGTTGCTGTATAACAGAACAATACAGGTGGATGAGTAAGCTGTCTCAACATAAATAAATGACACTGGCAGGCAGCTCTGTCTCCCACCCACCCATTACACACAAGAGCACAGACTTGAACAATTGCGCCACAGCTTTCCCGGGTAGGTCACCGGACCACCAATGAGAGCGCGGCTGGGGGTCACGGTGGGGTCATCACGTGAGCCACAGACAAGCATGGACATGAGGAGGAGAGATACGACCGAGCCACAAAGACACGGCTGAATGAACCAACACAAACACGCAGCTGATGTTGCACCGGTGTCTGAATCACAGAGTGGTAATTTGTAGACTAAGGTGCTGCTTGTTTCTGTAATCACCAGCTCGCAGCGCAGGGAAGCTGACAGCAGAGGGGAGGAGTGGAGGGATGATCTGGGGGGGGGGGACTGCTGACAGAGTGGCAGAGGAGAGTAGCAGTGTACTGACTGGGTGGAGAGAAGAAGAGCAGGGGGATACATTAACCAGCTCTGTAATTAGAAGATGACATATGAATTTAAGAGGGGGTGTGTTAGGAGTCTAGGGGGATGTCAGGCGGGTGTGTAGCTGCTGTAGACTGTATGTAAAGTGTGGCACCCAGCTTGAATTCCAGTAAGTAAAACTCAACCTACATTCGAAGGCGACACAAGAAGCAGACAAACAGGTTTGCTACTGTTCAACAGGTGTACTCAACATTTCAGAAAATGAAACCTGGACATGAACCGTAATTAACAATGTAAGACTTCATCATGCCACCCTTGACTTAACAAATAATAATTATACATCGGCAGATCAGTGAGCTCAGTCACCATTCTGAATCTGGATGTTCTCTTTCCACTTTTACATAGCGATCATTCTGAACCATCTGCTTTCACAAGCAGAACTTGGCCCTCGGGTACAAGCAAGTCTGAACATGGGATGATTAATCACGGGCTTCAAAACTGTACCCAAACCTAAGAATACATCACTATGAATGTGACATCACCTGCCCTACCGGCCTATCAGAGCAAAGTGATGTCAACAGGTTGGAACATGTTGGGGAGACTAAACTCTGACACAGTGAAGAAAATGGAAGATAACTGACTTCTGTGTTTCACCAGCGTTGGCTTTGTCCTTGCGTAATGCTCTGTTTATCAGGGACAACTCACCTGAATTATCACATATGGGTTCTTGGTAATTTAGAAGTCAAATAAAAAAAGACATTTAAAACATGATCTGCAAGGTGAGCCGCTAAAAATCTGCCAATGACGATTTCAAGAATTAAAAGTATTTAAAAATCTGGTAAAAATCGATGTAAGGGAAAAAAGGAGTGGGGAAAAATGAATCCCACCCAACCCCCATTACGGCACTCTCTCCGTCTCTGATAAGAGCTTTAAGTGAGTGAAACCAGCTCCTGGCTGAGGCTCCGGGACAGCCAGCCAGACACCTCCAGTGTTATCCCTGATAAGCTTATCACTGGAACAGTTTCCCCTGAGAAAACCCAAATGTGAACCACTGAGAACCAGGCACATAACATGCACCAGACTCAAATGTGCTGACAACAGATTTGAATATCGACCTTAACTAATCATAACAGACATTTTGACAAACTTTGGGATTGCTTGCAGGAGTTTTGAAGGATTGACTTTGAGAGCTACGCACTTAAACAATGAACTCTCATTTTGCCAGTCCTGTGATAGACCTGTCCAGGGTGTATCTCACCTCTCCAATCCCCCCTCCCACCCCTCCAGTTGTTTGGTCTGTGGAAAGTCAGGAAATAGTAAAAACTGCACATCACCAGTTTCTAGAGATCATGTCTTAAGATGTTTTCTTTTATCCAAATAACTGTCAACAGAAATATATATTCAGTTTAGAAGTTTAAAATAAAATATTTACACTTATGAAGCTGTAACCAAGAATTTAGCTTTAGAAATGACTGAGCAATCAACCAATTATAAAATAACACACACTTGAAGTAGATTTTTAAGCTACTGCTTATGTTGACTTTCAATCATTTGTATCTTTGTGTGTGTCCTGCCCGACATATCACATCCAGAATAACCAAATGCAGTGTAAAGATATTCATAAATGTTGCCATTCAGATACTGAGAACTGGTACTTGCTAGATAAGACTGTATTTTATTCAAATTATTCTCAACTGTCTTTGAATCATCTTTCTTGATTTGGTCACTCCAACCAAATTTCTCACAGAGAACAAAGCGAGGACGAAACCGCCTCGTCTCCAGGACACAACAAGATGCTCATAACAAAACCAGAGGACACAGGCCAAAATGACATATTAAAGAGCGATGAGTTACATGTGATCCAAAAAGGGAAACATGTGACGTTACATGACGGTGAGTCAGCTCTGCAGTGATGATGTGATGACGCTGCTGAACCTGCCCGTTCAAGGCACGCAGCTCCTGGTTTGTCAGTACCACCCACGAACAACCTCTGATGAGCTGCAAAGTGACCACTCCTGTTCTCTGAGGAACAAACACGAAACTGACCCTGCCTCAAAACAAAAACACAGCACTTTGATGCTTCTGTGTGTTTAAGATCATTTGTATGGGCATCCTGGAATAGATGCCCTCCCACCTACCATCAACAACAATCAGTTATCGCTCTCACAGTTCCCCGCCAGGTCACTCACCCCACTGAAACTGGGCAAGCCAAAACCAAAAGTGAAAAGGACCTCTGGACTGAATGAATCACCTCTTGCAACATTTGCCCATCTCAATTTAGCATGTCATCTGTGACTCAGGAGCTCATCCTTTCACATATGTGCAGACACACTCGTGTGTGCTGGCGTGGGTAAACACATATGTACACATACCACTGTGAGGTTGTCATTGCCTTAATGGAATCTAGAGAAAAATGTTGGTTACAAGAAATCCTTGAGAGGCTTTGGCATAATTACAAATAGTTTGCTGTTATTTTGTGGTCCGGGTTGGACACAGTGTCACGTATTTATCTGTTATGATTTATATTGTATCCACATACACCATTACTAGAGGACAATTACACATCAAACTGTTAAAACCCACTTTTCTTGGATTGCAGACAATTATCTAAAGTAAACATCCAAGACCCTAATGTGTTTTTAATACACTTTATGAGCTTTGACAAGATTCATGTGCAGCCGTCTGTTCACATTTTGTATATATTAGTGGTCTCCATTACATAAGCCTGAAATTGGTAAATAACTATAGTGATTTACTTTCTGGTTAAGTTGATTTATGCAGCTGTTTGACTGTCAGCCTCTCACAAACTACCCAAAACAACGTGTAGGATGAAACTATGTGGCACAAACCTGCAGTGAATGCAACTATTGTTCCAAACAAACCATATTAAACAGATTAAAAACTGATTATTATAACACATGGTAAGAGATAGGTTGTTCAAAAACTATTTCAAACCAGTTTTCCCTTCAACAGCTTCGTGACAGAGAGGGAAAGAGCCAAATCAGCACAATCTGCATTCTGTCGGAAGTAAGAAGAAAGTAATCACTGCAAATTACAGAAACATCCAGAAACTGGTGCGTTCAGATCCTGCTTCAAGAACCAGATAAGAGTCTTGTCACTGAAAGGATAAAATGTGTGTCGTTAGTTGCAGATAATTTTGTCCGACCGACTCCAGCTCCGCTCCGGGACGACCATGTGAACTCTTTTATTTTCTCCCCAAAATCTCCCCCGTTTACAGCCTATAAGAAATTTCCAAACCCCTCAACACTCACCTTGCTTTTCACCTCCACGGCGTTACAATCCATGTTTCGCAGAGGTTGCGACTTATTAAAGCTCCGATTCATTTTGTGCGGTTGCAGTTAAAAAAAAAAAAAAAAAAAAAAAAAAAATCAGCCGCCTTTGCCCGCAGAAAGAGGGGCTCTGGTCTGGTCCCGGGGTTTCTGGTATAAAATCCTTGTGCTCCGCTTCTAGTGGAGAAGTTCGTGTTTGTCTTTAGTTTAATTCACCGCCTGGAGTTTGTTAAGAAGCTCCGCCAGACGAGAGGGAGGACTTTACGGGAGAATAAGAAGTGAGGAACTCGCCGCGTTGACTTAGGAGTGTGAGTTAAGTTTTGAAATGACATCAGCCCTCCTAAAAAATGGGATCCTATGATGCCTTCACTTGTCGCTCGTAAATCCCAATCTTCTAATCCCGGACCTCTTCGCAGCCTGTCAAGAGCTAAGAACTACCATGAGTGATACATATTACCGGTTCATAGCCTGCTTTAATATAGGCCTACTTACAAAAGACACAAAGCACGACGAAGAATAAACATTGCAATCCTAATATTCATATACATTTATTATATTGCCACAAATAATTTATTTCACCATTGAACAAAGTTAATAACGAAAATCATGAAAAATCAGCCATATTTCTCCAAATATCTTGTGATGAATATGGAGCACAAGATTTAAACTGGCTTTTTTTTATTATTATTTTTTAAGCAGGCCTATCAATCGTTAATAACCAAGACTTCAATTTCCCCACCCATCTCCATACATTTCGCTAAAAACTCTGACATTTTCGACAGGGCTTGAAGGTAGCACCACGCACACACAGTGGTCCTCCAGTGCGCCAGAGGACGCTTTTCTCAAGACTATTATTTTCAACGCATCCAGTTAAAATGACACTGAAAATGACAATGATACTTAATTATAATGAGAAAAGGTGTAAAATTTAATTAACTCTAGCACTAAATCCCACAGAAACTTTATTTACAGTTCATTTTTGTACAACAATAACTCACAGGAACATCAATGTAAACGTCAAAATCTGATGTTATATGATGTATTTTGGCCTATTGATGAAATATTACAGGTTTGAGAGAGACCTTCAAGGACAACAGGCAGACATAATACAAGAAACAAAAAAACGGCTTAACCCAATACTAATGATAACTAACTTCCTATTCAATTTGACAGGCAGGCCAGGTGGATATATATAATTAAACTAAAGCAGGCAAGATTTGCATGTGCTGTATTAAACCTCTGAATAACTTTTGTTTGTTTGTTTGTTTTTTTCAAAATGCAACATCGGCTCTTCTGAGGCCTCCGGATATGTCTCACTGTTTCCCTTTCAGATACCTCAAACTGTAACTGACACCCACAGTGTAAAGAGCTTTGTGAAACATAGGGTGATGAGTATCCCTGACTGCCGTCCTGCTTTACTACATTCCTGGGCCCCTGAAGATGCCTGTCCAACAGCTGCAGATTGCAGAGCCCCCCCACGAGCTGCAACTATTACTTGTTTACTCACTACAGGAATGTGTTCAGTTGACTGGTTACAAACCCACTATGGCACACTGTTACGCTTTCTTTGTGGCTATACTAGTGTTTCCTGTGTGATTTGGTGTAGTAGTAGTTTTGGTTTCACATTTGTCTTTCAGTAATAACAACACATTTTTTTGGTCTGTTTATTATTAAGATTGCAGGTTATTTTGTTTTACAGAAATTGGGTTTAAATGTGCTGTTGTTTTATTATAACATTTCCTATAATTTAGAGCCAATGTTTTTCAGCCTTCTTATGAATAGGCTCAAAGCAGGATGATTACTTTATGCACAATTCATTTGCAAAGGTTGTGTTTTCATCTGTTAAAGTCATTGTTATTCACCACAGTTGCAAAGTCACAGGGCTTCAGCAGTCACTTATTCAAAACATATCACCATAATACATGTGGTTCATCATTCTGGACATGAGCTAATGTCAGTGATTTGGGTTAACAATGAAAGAAGATGTAATAATTCATAAAATAGTGAAGTAGCTGTATTAATGCAAATATATGTATTTAATTTTATATTGTCCATGGTGCACACAAAGTAAGAGAAATAAGGTAAACAAGCTTATAGCGCCCACCTTAGGCTTATATACAGTACTGCATATATCCACTATAGTTCCACTTCATCAGCCTGGATATTTGCACATTTTTTGTGTTACCTGAAATGCTCTTTTTAGAATATTTTCACAGTGATTTCTATCATATCAACACACTAATGTAACATTTATACACACTGAAAGCTAAAATCAATAATATTTTACACACAAACATTGCTGATCAGTCAGATTAATTTACACATAATGCAGGTCCAATATGCAGTGTTGTATTATGATGTGATGCTGTGCAGATTATCTGATTATGTTTCACTACAGAGGCAATTTATTTCCTTACTGAGGAAGAAAGAGGTTTCATCACTGCCCTTGCTTTTTAAAAATTGACACAAAATCTCACTTTCTTTGTCAGCTCTCTTTAATACACAGAATCTCACTGAGATTGATGAGCACAGCTAAACATCGTACAGCAGAATGAACACTGTTACAAAATTTGAACAGCACAATGCTGTTGTGTTAGTAAGAAATATTTGATCAAAACTTCCCCTGTGCTGCTGAGATCGCATTGAGGTTGTAGCTACTAGTTTCATTACCATTTCAGCCTGAAGTAATTCTGCTTCTACGCCAATAAAATCTAGTAAAAGACCTCAGTGGAAAAAATGGAGGATCCAAGTCAAAAATACACACAGATGTATCAGCTTTGGTTTCAGCCTGGACAACCTTCCTCTGAGCCTTCGTGGTCAGTGAGCATTGCTGGGAAAACAGATACAAATTTAATCATGCCATCAGATAAAATACAACATTCATGAACAAAATGACATCAAAGCTGACTGTAAATTCAGAACTCTGTACATGAGTAATCGAAAGTCAGTAGGTGCATAATCAGAATCAGACAGGGGCCAGGCCTAATTAGATCTTGGCTGAACAAAGCCGAGGCGAGTATTCATTCAGGTTGACTGTAAATCTTTTATAATTGTTTTAAAACATGAGACTGCAGCTGTTTTAGAGTTAAATCACTTTGCAGCAATAGCAGACTGAGCTCAGTACATCACTGGTTGTAACACATCAACATACACTACATGCGCCACCTAAATCAAAGATATTCCAAACTTTTTGATGCTAGATAAGAACCTGTATGCTCAAACCTAAAAAGAAAATTGCTATGACATTACACAGACAGGAATGTGGGCTATAGGTATTGTTTAATATGTGTTAACGACAGTGTCAGACTAAATTGTTAATTTTATAAGATGAGTCACCTGCCATTTTTCCTTTACCTAACAGAGTAGTCCCACAGATGACCAGCAGAGGTCAGCACATACCCACAAAAAGCCTGTGCAATTGATATTCATGTGGGTCTTAATATATAGGGGCTTTGCCAGCAATAGAGTGCGCTTACGCAGGAATTACAAAGCATGTTTCTTTACCTTCAGCCTGAATTTGTCTGAATCATCTGTGAAGTGGACACACAACATACAGATTTTGTATGTATGACTGCAAGATACATATACAATATATACTATGTTTTTTTTCGCCTGAACAGAATATGGATTTTATTTTTTTTAACCAAAAGTGAAACTTAGCAATCAATAGCACATGCAAAAATGTATTCAGTTGGAGAAATTACTCTTTCTCTTAAGTCTGAAAAGAGAGACAGAAGGCAGTGAGAGAAAGAAAAGAGATATTAGTCAAGAACAAGGAAGAAGGTTATCAAACTCAAACATGATGACCTGGACCAGCAAAAGGTATTCTTCAAAATATAGGGCCTGCTGAGCCTTTGTGAAAGAGTGGTTACTAATTAAATCCTCTCATATGCATTATGAATGGCCCTTCTGCTTATATGTTTTGAATAGATACTGGTCCTGTATCAGAGGGAAAAATTACATAATTACATACCATTCATAATGATAGACAAAGACAAGGAAGATAAAGACCAGGAGGGAGCTGTGAAGATGAAAAGAAAGAAAGAACTGATGGAAGACAGAGAAAAGGGGTTGCGAGAAAATAAATAGAAACAGAAACAGAATAAATGAAGAAAGAAGGGAGCAGAAGAGGAGAGGAAGGTAAGAAATAAGAGAGACTGAGTGAGTCATTGCATTCTGACATTAACTCTCACTCTCCCTTTCTTACAGGATGTTTGTGTGTAATGAGGAGCACGGCAGACAGTCACTTTATACTCAGAGCTCAAAGTAGTGTGTGGTTTTAATCCAGCTCCATATGTCTGAATTCAGGTGGTCCTCTAGTGGTAATGTGAGAGGAGAAGATTATAGTGAGATGAAGAGATACTTGCAGTAATCCATCCTCTGTGCAGAGACAGAGAAACATCAGGAGCTGGTTATAGGCGGGTATTTAGACGGCAGCAATGCCAGCCTAGAGTCGGCCAGACCGACAGAAAGGCCCCTGATTCAACCCTCCGCTCTGTTCTGCTCCACTCACTCTCTGATTAAAGAGAAAGCAGGGCAGGCAGGCAGGCAGGCACACACACACACACACACACACACACACACACACTAAAACACACACAAATACTTCCTTCACATGCATCTCCCGGTGATCTCAGCATTCAGGTCATATTGAACAGACATTGTGGTTGTGTTTTAACATGAGCAGAGCTGCAGCCTTTTCCTCCGGATCACACTGAGTCATGACACATCATCAGACTCTCCAGCCGTGCCTTCGGACTCGTCTACTCAGTGGACAAAATGAAATGCAGGCCCAGCGCAAGTTGCAAAATGGAAAACTAATCTTTTTCTGTTTCCATCGCTCTGGCTTTCCCTCCCGCTGTGTAGCCCTCAAAGTATATATGTCTGTGTGTTAGACAGAAAGAGGGAGGAGGAAGAAAATAGAAGTAAGAGAGGATGGTGAGAGTCTGTGGAGGAGGCAGAAAGAGAGGCAGTGGAGTGAACACATGCAGCGTTGTTGGCAGGACGTTTCTAGAAGGCTGTCACCTCTGTTACGGGGGCGACTTGAATAAGTAGAGCTGGCCACACATTTGCTGCAATTGGATTTAAAAGAAAAAGAAATGTCTATACATCTGATGCTTGTGACAGCCAAACTCCGGCACAACTGGACCTTAGTGCAAAAAGAGGAAACTGTGGACCATACTGCACGCAGCATTTTCCTTAGATTTTCCAGAGAACTTAACACAGTCAGCAGAATCCTTTTCTGTCTACAAAACTGCTTGAAGACCTATTTCTTCCAACATTCTCTTTTATCAGAGAAATTTCAATTTTAGTGCATTTATGTCTTCATGCACCTGTAACCTTGTGGCACTTGTGTCAAGTGGAGTATAAAACTGAGTGATTTGACTGCCCAGTAGGTTCTCTCTGTTTGGGTCTTTCCTGGTGCGTACCTTTTTCCTACCTTGCTTAAGACTGCTTAAGTCTGCTAAGTGAAATAAATAAATAGATAAATAAATGTAAAATATATATACTGCTTTTCTGTGGCACATTCTCTGCTGACCCTATTAGAAAAGCTTCTTTGTGCTACTGTGCCTCTAAAATTTGGTGTGCCTCACAGCTCTCTTTTAGGGCCACTATTTTTCCTTAATATATGTTTGCTCTAAGGCACATTATTTGCAAATACAGTATTAAGTAGCATTTTTATGCTGATGACGTCGAGCTATATATTCCAATACCTACTGGTATTGAACTTGCATTGATGACATTAATGGCCACAATATTCTAGTATGACATATCTCAGTTTATGCAACCAAATATCAGTAATTATGAAATCACTTTATTTGGCCCTCCCCACTCCACTGATCTGATCCATAATAACTTTGGCAGTCTGACAATCAATGTAAAGCCTGAAACTTGACACCTAGGAGTACAAATACTTTATCTTACAAAATTTGTTCAAGGCAAAATGTGGTCTGGCCTAAAAATAGACTGCACTTGTGAACTTCTGTCCCATTATGAACCAGTTCTCAACCTGAAGTCCTCTGACAAGGGTCCCCTGCTCCTAGATCCAAAAGCCTTTGCTGTCAAGGCTCCACTGCTTTGAAATGTCTTGTCAAAGGAACTCTTGGTACATCTCTGTCGACTTTAAAGCCTCTTCTTAACACATATCTCTCCAGACAAGCTTTTAAATATGTATACAGCCTCCATTTTCACCATTTTCCTGTCTTTGTTTCTATCATTTCCCCCTAAGGTGTTAAGGTTTTTTAGGGGGGTTTCCTTGTCTGCATTAGTTGGGAAGCACACACACAGACATACACACCAAAAGTACATACCGCCATAATGAACCCGCCACCTGAGTGTGCCATTGTTGTGCCAATAGCAACACATGTGCTAAAGCATGTACACAGGACTGTGAAATCTCTGCTTTTACTCATTCTCTCAATCTTTCTCTGCCTCTCTCTCTCTCTCTTTCTCTTTCTCTCTCTTTCACACACACACATACACACACACACACACACATGTTCACACAATGCCACCTCTCACACATTGCCGCCTGCTTAGTCTCAATCCCATACGGATGTTGCCTCTCGTTCACACTGTGTGATTTGTGGAGTCTTTTGATGTGTAAAGTGGCAAAGACCTGCAGCCTGATCTGGACTATGTCACAGTTTCTGGAGTCAGCAAAATGTGCAGGCCAGTGGAAGAAATGAGAGTGTGTGAGGGCACTTTCACACTAGCAATTTAAGCAACAATTCACCCATAAATTTGGTAAAATTAACCCATTTGAGACCTGTGTGAGATGGTCTGAATATCTACTACACTGTCATCAAGCAGTTTTCTTTCATTAGTATGAATGTATCCTTAGGTGGTGTTATAGGTATATCCCATTGGCTTCCAGAGAACCCAGTTTTCTTCACAAAGAGTATAACTGCACAGTAGGCCTGCCTGATTCAGCAATAGCTCTGTCTGATCCCCTGTTGATAAGACAAACACCTCCATCATCCTCCAACACACTCGTCCTCCTTCCCCTCCTGTGACGCCGTGCAATGTCGTTCATTTCTTCTCTCTCCAGTATGAAAACATCAGCCATCTGGTCTAGGGGTGAAAGGTCAAATCTCAGGCTGGTAATGAGGATGGCGTCGCTAGGGGGATGTAGGAGGGGTGTGAGTACATGTGTGTGTGTGTGTGTGCAAGCCTCGCTGAGCATGTCTGCTTCCTGAGTGAGCATTAAACATTAACGAGTCAGCTCTGTGAGTCTGGAGAGAGGACAGACTCACGGAGATGTGAGTAGAGGGAAAGAGACAGTGCACGGATAAAGTCACTTCAGAGAGAGGAGAGGGAGGAGAGAAAAATGTGCAGGTAGATACATGAATGCATGCATGCACACAACACAACACGTACAGACACACAAATGCATAGAAAGATTGGACTGCATGTGGATACACTCTTCCTTTCAGTCACTCTCTCCTCAAAAAGCTTTTCCTCTTGTTTATTGACTCAGCCTTCCAACATTCAGTACATCAATAGCTCTGGTCGATGAGAAAGAAAAAAGGCACAGAGGCTGCTGCTGTGACGGAGGTGTGTATGTGTGTGTGTGTGTGTATGTGTGTGTCTGTAAATGTGCCCGCATGTTCACCAAGCTTCTCCTCCACCCGAGCCATTTCATCCAACACATCTCATAATTTGTTCCAGTTATTTTCCACCATGACTGTAATAATTTCCTCTGCATTTCTACTGGCAGTAACTATAACATGCAGGTCTATAAAAAGGTAAGCTGTTAGATAATAGTAACAGGTCTCATTTGGCCTCTGCACTGCAGCTGCCTAATTGGTTGGAAATCACAATGGGCCAACAGTGAGGCTCAGCAGCGTAAGTCAAGTACAGTGAGCTCCCAAGTAAACTGAGTTACACTCATTCCTTTTATGCTCTTTAGAGACAGTCTTTAGAGACTGTTCCTGTATGTGTGTCTGTGTGTGTGCGTGTGTGTTGGCGTAGTTGCCATGGAGATGCAAAAGATGGTGGAAATAATGGAATACCCATGTCCTCAGCAGTAAACCCACTTCTCCCACTGTACCAGTAACCTTTAGGTGAGATGTTTTAGTCTCTGTCCCCTGACCACAGAGTAGTTTAATCATAATATATGTACAGCAGAGGGTCCCTACACACATTACACGTGTTGGTGAAAATAGTGATATATAAATATGGTATGAGGACAGAGGGTCTCAGGGGTGTGCATGGGTGGTGAAGGAGCAAAATTCTCACTCATCTCTGGCATGGTCTTGCAACAACTTGTTAAAATTACAATAATGGAAAAATAACACAACTCAGACATAAAAATTAAATACTGTGCAGAATCACTGGAAATGTGGTATATATGGTACTATACAGTAAATTATCTTGCATATATGCAGTTTTACAACAGGTTAATGTCCAGAAAACCATCTATAGCTGTTCTTAAAAAAAAAAAAAAAAACTTAAAAATGCTACAATTGAAGTCTCAGGTTAGTTCAAGCAAGTGTACAAGTAACATGAAGTGAAGTGAAGTGTTTTGCAGCAACATCATCATACATATTCAGGCATAAATGCAAATAAAATTAATCATGTCTCTCCAAACCATCATCTTCTTATAAGTTACTAAGTCTGTTTTCATCCTTTGGAGAATGAAGTTTTGTTAACTTGTAAAAGAACTCTTAATCCCCCATTTTATTTGAAAATTTCAAAATATGGTTTTGGACAGGGATTTTTTTGGAGTTAGGTTTGGCTCAACACTGTATTTGGTGCCAGTTACTGAAGTCATTAAATCTAAATCTGGATAAAGGGGTGCAGTTTGTGTAGGAGTGAGGTGGGGCAGACAAGCTGTGACCCCATTGGCTGTTGGTCATGGACTGACACAGCTGTCAATCAAACAGAATGCTCCCACTGAGGTCAGCCACTGTGATTCTTGTTCGATAGACACTGACCACTGGATTCCCCATTTACAATGAAGTGACCTTATGTAAAGCTCTGTTTCTTTGTCCTATATAACTAAATAACAGAATGAATACATTGCTCTCCATATATTCTTTACAAAGGTCCCCTGTGCAGATATACTCCTGTGCTGGGTACAGGCATTTCTCTGGCACATTTCTCTGCCCACAGGAATCAAAATAGTTTTTTTCTCCTAAACAGCGGTGAGTCAGAGCACCATTCAGACAGAGCTGGACTCACTGGTGTTTAATATTTTGCCTCCATTGTCCCTTTGGTATCCTTTGGTATAAAATATGTGAGAGGAGAGAGGCTGGACTGGAACATTATAATGTGAATGATGTATGTAACATATTGACTATTTATCTTTTAAAACTGCAGGCATTAATCTCTCACCCGTGGTAAAAACTGAGGAGAGTTTCTACTTCTTCCGTGCCTTTATGGCTGGATATGTACAATTTGTCTTTCTGAATACTTAGGACAGCCAGGGGAAATTAAAGATATAATTCACAATTTATTCACAGAATATATTCTGGTGCGCTCTGCGGTGGGAAAAATTAAAACACTTTTTCTGACAGACGCCATGACATTTCATAACCTCACTGTCTTTTGTTTTCACTGTGTATAAGCCTTGAGGACAGAGTGTAGTCTGGTGAATGATTTCTGCCTTCAGACAAACTTCTTACTGCTTCTGATTGTGTGTGTTTGTGTGTGTGTGTGTGTGTGTGTGTGTGTGTGTGTGTGTGTACACCCACTTTTTTGGCATTAATGTCCAGAAAACAGTATGCCTTCACACAAACACTTGTGTAGTTGTCTCACTTGGTTATTGGCTATAACTGGTGTAATCATCAACATTATCATTCCCTAACTACTGTTATGTAAAGTTGTCAGATAAGGACTTTTGCAAGAGGTCACCAGAGAAGATTAGAGGTGGGTTCAGGCTCTGACACAGATGACTACAGGGTAGACTACCACTGTGCAGTCTTGTCTGAACTCACTTTCTTGCAGCCTTTAAATTTCAAGGAGTGGTGACATTATTGCAATATTAACTCTCTATATCTTCCACATTATGCAGACTGTTACTGCTTTGCAGACTCAAGGGGGCGCTGAATGTCATGAGACGGCCTGGCTGATGAGATGGGAACATTTGTTGTAGCAGTGACAAAAGCCTCTGAGGAGTAGCTCATGCTTTTCTTGCATTTAAACCACATTCAGAAAAAACAAACAAACAAACAAACAAAACAACAACAGCAAAAAACTGTTGCATGCGGTGTCACTTCACATCCTTGGCCAGAGCTGACAGATTTGCTCAGTAACAGTATGTCCTTTTTGGGAGACATCATTTAACTATTTTGGTCTGATTTAATGTCAAATTTCCAAACTCGAAATGATACCTCTGAATATTATTTTAATAAAATAAACTTTACTTTTAAAGCCATCCTCAAAATCAAGCACAATCACAAACTGCTTCACAGAGAGAAGAAAATAAAAACTGAAATACAAGAGTAAAAAATCTACAACTCAGGATATCAGTAAAGCAATTGACATTTCTATGTAAATGTGTACAGTATATGTTACAATATTGAAATGAAATTCATCATGCGTAGGTGCATTTTAATTGAAAACATGCATGGTTTGTTAGTATTTTGAAACACTGTGTTTGCATTTGAAGGCTTCTGTCACTTGGTGAAAAGTTCCCAGCACAGACATCGAGATAGAGACAGTCAGATGCAGACACAGTGTCTAGGCCCGTCTTCCTCCCTACACTCGTAGTAAAGAGTGTTTATGTGAGCAGTCGTGCAGCGTGAGCGCGTCCCACGCGGCTCCTTGATTGAAAGAAAACAACATCAATCTAGCACAGGCCCCAAGGCCTTTAAATAACTGGCAGGCTATTTAGATCAGAGAGCCCACTCCCTCTCTGCTGCTGCTCCTGACTTTGGACACACACATACAGTGACACACACGCACAAAAACAGTGCTCAAAACACACACATTTTGTTTGCCTACAGATATACATATAATGAGTATATAGATAAACAGATCTATCTCTCTCTGCTACTCCTTAATCAGCCCTTATCATCTTCTCCTCCAGCACCTCCTCCACACCCCCCGGCTTCCCAAGTGTATTGTGGTCATTTTCATTCATCGCCCCCATGATGCTAAAGTGTCAAGGTTAGAGTGTGCCAGTTTTCACACACACACACACACACACACATGCACACAGCCAGGGGAGAGGGAGGGGAAGGGACTACCGACTCTGAATACAAGAATTAGTCAAGCGTGCATATTCCTTCTTCTCCTTTTCTTTGCCTCTCTCGCTCCTCTGCTGCCCCCTCTCTTTGTTGGCAGGGGCCTTTGGTGTGTGTGTGTGTGTGTGTGTGTGTGTGCATGTGTGGGTGTGTGTTAGTGGGGTTATCAGAGGTGTAAGCTGGAGTGTAACTGGCTTTGCAGGGTTTTATTTTTGATGTTTATGTGCAAATAAGTAAACTGAACAACCCTCTGAATAATCAGCTCATTTACAACTATTTATTAATATTTAACTTTCCTTTCTATTTTAGAGCCAAATTTACATGCAGACTTTGAGATGGAAACATGATCATTGCTTCTGACAAAACAAGCACAAATAAAAAGATGTCCTTGGTTAATGAAAACTACTTTTTTAGAGTGAATCCTTAATTATCAATTTAATATAACAATTCATTTTTCTACAAATAGATTAATATAGCACTTGGGAAATAATTTATTCTCAGAAAAAGATCCTCTACTCGAATTTCACTTCTATTTTTAAGAAAAGCAGAAGAAATACAGAGCAGAGGAGGAGAAGAAAGTATGTACTGTATGTTATCATTAATTGCTTCTCAATATTTATTTCACTGTCAAACCACTATGTAAGTGTGAATGTGAAGGGAGTTAAAATAGGGGAGTGAAATGTGTGATTGTCAGAGGAAGTGATCAACGCATAAAGGATGGTTTGCAGTTAGAGAGTGAGCACCATTTCCCAAACCAAAACAAGCCTCGCTTAAAAAAAAGGGGGGCAAAAGTGGAGCTTTCACTTCCCCCCTAAATATCTAATTTTTACCCCCTTGTTCTCCTTCCCTCTAAAGTCCTCCCCTAAACTCCCCCATCCTCCTTAGAAAGAACCACCCCTCTCCCCACCAAACCCTAAAGCAGTGCCCCTCGGAGAACAGAGGTAAACATGCCCCCCGTTCATGCCCCACTCAGCTCCCACAGCCCTCATCTCACTCCTCCTCCTCTTCCTCCTCCTCCTCCTCTCCTCTTTCTCTGTTTGTTTGCCAACGGGCTACTTTCTGGACTTTTTGTTTGGCATTACGAGACCTCAAACTTGGGGCACACTTTGAAGATGCTGCAGTATAAACAGCAAGGCAATGATAAAGATCAATTTGTAAGGTTAGGGGAACATCTGCACATGCTTTTTGTGCATTTACAACCAGAACCCATTTGGCTGATGGTTGCCACCATGTGCGGCAACTGAAGTGTACATCCAATGCCTCATTTTCAAGCTCAAAAAAAGAGAAAAGAATCACAAGAAAATGTACATGAAGCATAGATAATATTTGAATGATGCCAGGAAAAAATAAATGCTGACAGAAAAATGAATAAATTAAATGTCAAAGCAGGGCCAACAACTGCACCCTCGATCCTTGAAACAGTAACTTGCATCATTTTTGAGGATTTGAGGAAAATATTTTATGTTCACTCCAGTTATTTTTACTCGAGAGACAGTGAACACCAAGTCTTGTGCTTTTTTTAAAAATCGCTGACATGTTTACTGTATGTTCATGCAATGTTGGAGTAGGGACTGTGTAGGAGTGAAAAGTAAGCGTGGGAGAGACGAGCTAAGAGGAAGGAGAACTGCTGTTGGGGCTATGTTTGTGTGTAAGGGTGTGTGTATGGGTGTGTGTGTTGTTTTCTTCCCTGTAGTGCAATTAATGGTCATACCAAGAAGCAGTGAAAGAAAAGAAATTGTTAAGTGAATTGTACCACGACTACAATATGAGTAAAAAAAAAAAAAAAAAAGTCAAAACAGTGCTGATTATAAAAAAGTACAAATTGTTTATTCGAAAGCTCATTTACATTTTCAGCTGTGAAGTGAGGTGCCACAGTTTCCAGCTGAAGTCATGAGCTTATATTTCTCCCTAGAAAATAAAACAATGCTCTGTGCTTCAGCTTCTCACCAATTTGCATCTTATCCATCTCCAGTGACCCCCCCCCTCTCCCAACCCCCCCTGCTCCCCACCTTCGCTGCAGATGTGGAGATAGATGAGGCTTCATCGTGCATCTCTGTCACCCTGTAATGCAGTCCGCTGGGTTACCTGGTAAAACATCCCATATGGTGGGAGGTTTTGATAGCCCACACACATGCACATGTGCGTGCATGCACACACACACACACACACACACACGCACGCACGCACAGACACGTGCACATGCATGCAAATGCTGGTGTTAGTGATGGGGAGAGGCTGCAGACTCTGCAGAAAATGTCTCCTCCTCCTTAAAAAAAAAAAGAAAAAGAAAAAAAAGGGAACATGATGCAGACCAGTCCCCAAATTCTCCTCCTACACACACACACATTTAAACACACACACACACACTTTAGTGTTATGAGGTGCTGCTGGTTGAAGACAGACGAGGCAGGTCTGGTTAGGATTAGTTCACCACAACCCTATAGCCCTGTCCCACCAGCCTGGACTTGGCTTCCTTGTCTTACTATCTTTCTTCCACACCTGTTCCAATGCTGATTTGTACAGTAGCTCTCTCAATGCTCAGCTATTACATTTCCTTTGAACCCCCGTTTTTATTTCATGTGTGGATATTTTGTGGCAGCAGATACACAGCGGGGATTCAGAGCATTAGAATTTAACACTTATCTGCTGCTGAGAAGTTACAGGAGCTTGGTGAGAACGCCATGTGCCCTTCAAAGGTCCCTACAGACTGAATTTATTTGCTTCAGAGCCTCCAGGAAACAATCTCCATTGTTTTAAAGGTTTCCCCCCTGAAAGGCTCTGGGGGTACGCTACCTCATAAAAGAGACTGTTAATGTACTCTGACCCGGGGTGGGATTATAATTTCGACAGTCTCTTGGCACACGGGGGAGGATTCGGCTGAGTGTATGGCCTGGCAGGCTGGATCATCCAGAGCAGGTTGGACGAGGCGCCATTGAATCACAGGTGTGCGATCAGCTATCAAAGAAAGCTAACTAGGTGTTTTGGTTCAGCTTGTGACACACCACATGAGCAGCAGAACGGTGGAAATGAAACAAAGGAAATATGTACAAAGGCAAGTCTGACGGTTTTGCACACGCACACGTAAATAGCTACAGAATGTGTACATGCTG
The DNA here is from genome assembly GCF_001640805.2 of Lates calcarifer. Taxonomy (NCBI): domain Eukaryota; kingdom Metazoa; phylum Chordata; class Actinopteri; family Centropomidae; genus Lates; species Lates calcarifer. Next base: position 12,398,184 of record NC_066835.1, on the reverse strand, counting down.
AGAATCACGCAAACAGTTGTCTCGGGTCTGTAGTGACTGACTCCACTTTTGTTACGAAGGTATTTACTGGAAGAAGTTCCTCTGAAGTTCAGAGCAGGCATTATGTCATCTGTGCACATAGGCATATAGATCTAGAGCACTTTGCACTGGGGTTATCTCTGTTCAATGCACCACGGCATAACGTGAAAACCATGTGAAACAGAACAGTAAAAAGAAACCCCCGTGTGGAAGGGGTCACTCATAGTGATGAACCTGGAGAATTAGCGCCAAAATCTTCAGCTCCTCTTGACTTTATATTGAGTTTCAGCTCACTGTTTAGCTGCACAGCCTGCAACTTTACTCTCACCAATAATAATAAAAAAAATCACTAGTTCACTAGTTAGCAACTTGTTGGTGAACATAGTGGAGCATTTGACATTGAAAGAGCCATGTATTTCCTCAGGAGTTGGTAGAGACCAAACACAAAGCTACAAGAGAGTGAATTTTATACTAGCCAGGAGGCCTGGTTACATGACTGCTAATGCATGTTGTTGCTCTGTAACTGTTGTAAATATGCAACTGCATACTAACAGTTGCCATATCAACTCAAAAAAATATCAGTATTAACATGTTTCTGCTTCCCCCATGTTTTAAATGTTGTATGTAATTAGTTTTGCAGTGACATTTCACTGTGCACTTTGAAATAACTGTAAAAGGATCAAATAGTAGGAGTGATCCACTGGTCAAGGAGGTGCTTGAAACCATTTATTTGTAACCTTGATGGTGTTTTTTGCAAGTTACTCTTTCATGCACTGGTAAACAAATCATTTCAGACATGGTTTCTCCAATGAGAAAAGTGAAAGATTCAATAGAAAACCCCAGGAAAAGGTTTAAATACCGGGAAAAGGTTTTCCGTCTTTACTATCTTCTTGCCTCTCTTGCATCAGGCACAAAACCTGGTTAAAGACAGTAAAGAAAGCTACTCTGCTGTTAACACCTGCTGAGAGAAGCTATTACATAACTTATGTTATATATCCTGCTTTTAATGGCTTAATAGCAGTTCAGAATTGATTTTAAGCTTTTACCCACCACCTGCAAAGCAGGTAATTGTCTGGCTGGCTCCAGTGTATTTGCTAGGGTGCACCTCTTGGTCTATGAAAGATTTAAGATACCTGAATGAAATCGAATTAAACAAACAATAAGTGAAATATAACACACACTGTTAGATGCATTTCTATTAATGTATGTATTAACAGTCTTGCAATTAAAAACACGTTAAAATGACAAATATTGAACAAATTGTAGCAATTTGCCACATTAAACTCAGATCACACCACAGAAAATAAAAGTGTCAGAAAGAAAGATGTATTCCATTTCACTGTAAATAACTGTCCTTTCAACACGTGGTGGTCATTTAATCATTAGTGTGGTTAGCCAGTTTCTCCTTTTTTAAATGTGCCTTTGAAATGGATTTGGACAGGTTTTTGGTGAATTCTTTGAAATTTGACAGCACAGTTTTTGGTGACAGCGACAGGCGGCTGGGTCATAGTTTGGAATGAAAAATGTCAAAATTTCAGGTCCAACTTTTTCACTCTAAAGTCACTCAGGGAGATGTTTTATGCCATTTGAAGTGGATTTGGAGAGGTATGGGACAGGTTTGTGTTGAATTCTAATTGCTCTTTTTTGTTAGGTTTTCTTAATTTAATATATATTGAGCCTATGTTGTATAAAAATACAATGTAAATAAATATATTATTATTAACATTATTTTTTATATGATTAAAACATCAAATTTAGAAGATTTCTGACTCCACACATGAGGATGTAATGCAGCTAAAAGGAAATAAAACCAGGTTTATTTTTAGTCTATGATTCTGAAGGTTGCAATGTTTCTTTCTATTTGTGTGTTTATTTATGCTTTTAAGTGTTTGTGTGCTTCTGCATGTTTGCATGAGTCTGTGTGTCAACTGCACCTTGCCTCACGCACCTGACCTCACACAGCTTTGCATAGCTTCTGGTGCACCTCGCCACATATACATGCACACTCGAGGTGCCCCTTGAGGAAGTGGTTTAAGGCTTTCTGGTTTCACATATCTTATTCAGTGTTTGTGTGTGTGTGCAGAGCAGGGCTTAAGAGAGGCCCAGCTCAAGGTAAAAAGACAGACATGGTCACTCCATTCTTTGTCTCTCTCTCTCTCTCTCTCTCTCTCTTCTGTTCTTTCTCTCTCTCCACTTCCCAATCTTTTCCTCCTGTCCTCTCTCCCTTCTCCATCTCTCTCCCCAGTGGCACCATGATGGATGGCAGACTGCAGGGGTGAAGGTGGAGGAGTGTGTGATCAACAGCCAGGCCTGTATGTTCAGTGTGTGTGTGAGTGTGTATGTGTGTGAAGTTCTCTCCAGGAATGGTTGCGTATGGAGGTAAGCAGTGTGTGGTATGAAACCTGTAATGATGAAATGAGTCACTAATCACAGTGATTAGCAGGTTGATGAGGGAGAGGCGGCAACTGGTTCTAGGATGGAGCTGCTTTCAAACAGAAGCACATACGTGAACAAAAACGCACACAAATGAAACACACAAGAACTTCTACCCACTGCCGTATGTACACACACTGGTTAATATGTGCACAGACAAGTGTATGTCCTCCAAAGATTTAACCATTTAGTCACATGTGCATACACACACACACACACACACACACACACACACACACACACACACACACACACACACACTCATGTGCTTGCATAAAATTAATTCATTGAGCTCATTTAATGGTCTGTGGGCTTTATGCTTTCACGTGTCACCATCACTTACAAAGGAAATAAAACCTGAGCACATTACACTTCAATTAGCCATTTAATATGTCCCATTAAATGACTCCTTTTTCAACTAGTATATGATAACAGTTTGAAAAGTGATATAGGATTTTATGGGCTATCCTCAGTAAATCTATATGATAACTGGGGGCTAAGGTGGCCGGTCTAAATGTGGTGAAATTGAGCAGCAATGATATGGCTTCAAGGAGACGCCATTCTAATGAAGAGTCATGAGTTATCCCCAACAAGTGTTGAAAAAAAAAAAAAAAAAAGGTTCACTGAGGAATTCTTGGATAAAGTAAAATTTACCAATGACAAGCGCCAGGAGGGCTGTTAGCTGCAAATATATATAAACCACTTTTTGTTAAGACGATTGAGAAAGATTCCTAAAGAAGACGGAGAGAACAGTAAGATGAAACATTTAGGTTTTGGCCTCTGAATTAGAGAGGCCCAGAACTGCTAACTAAAAACTAACATGAAAATGAACAACAAGCATTTTGGATGGATTGATAGCATTGTAAATAATCATGGTTGAAGTATAATTACATTTACTCACTCACTGTGTGTAGGTACAATTTACTTGGATTTTAAAATACTTGGATTTTACTTGACTGTTTACATTCCCTATTTTTTTTACTCAATTACATTGCTAGTTACTTTGTAGAGTAAGATTTATACAAAAACAACACTGAACATTTGCCAATATACTGTTACAAAACATGATGCATTGTTGTCGACTCCACTGGAAAAACTGCCAAACTATCCCTGCTCTCTGATTCCACATGACCAGAGAAATTGTATAGTCACATTACAGAAGATTTTATGAACATTGTCAAAGTAAAATCACTGATTTCTTTACATGAGTATTGTGAATGCTACTTCTGATTATTCTCTTTAACATTGAATCATTGTATTTTGTAGCTATGTAGATTGTGTACTGTTGTGAAATTTTGTGTTTTGTCAATACTTGACTTGAGTAAACTGTAAATAACCAACATTATTAACGTTCTAACATTAGCTCCACCTCAGCTAACTACAACATAAAAGTTCTGTTTGCAAGTGTATAGATACAGATAATAGCTCTGGACTTCTACCTAAATAAAACACTGGGCTTTCAATTGTAACAGATCATTTTTTATATTATAGTAATAATACCTTTACTTAATTAAAGAGTATAAATAATCTCCATCTGTGCAAATAATGTTTTCATGTGCAAAATGATCTTGTATTCATATTTTATGATGCACCTAAAGTGAGCTGGATTTACTTGTTGTGTCTGGTAATCTAAGTGTATATGGTTTCTCTTGCATTTATTGAAGTCTGTAATGGTTTTAATGCATCACAAACTTGTACACCTCCTCATATACTCTTATGGGAACCTTTCTGTCACTTCCCCCTCTTTTAGACAACTTGTAAAATGCATGTAAACACCTTCATCTTAACAGGCTGCACCTTACATCCTGTGTGTGTGTGTGATCACACAGGAGAATATATGTCAAACCGCTGCGGTGTCTCACCCACACCTTAAACACACATGTTTCTTTGCAGATGCACAAGCGCGCACACACATGCTCGTGCACGAACACGCAGTGATCGTGCAGCCATTTAAGCAGCATGCAAAACAAGCTCAGCCGCCAGCAGAAGCAGCAGCAACAGCACCACCACCACGATGAGGCCTCAGTGTTCAACAAGGCAACAAACACTCCTTTCAAATGCCAGGCAGAAAATAAGCAGCTATAAAGATACAAGCTTCTGCCAAAACACTGACTCTGGTTTGCTCTCTGCTTGTTGTGCAGATGTCTGGAGCTTAGAAGCCAAACAAATGAGAACCATGTCCTAAAAAAACGTGCGCATTACTAAACGATGATCAGTGTAATTCTTCATGCCTATCTGTTTGAAAACCAGCATCCAGTGCAATTTATCATCCTCCCCGTGTGTCTAGATGTGTGTTTGTGTGTTGATGCTTGATTTTACATTTGTGCATGTCTCTGCCGGTGATTTTTCATGCATCTACAAGCCTTTTTGTATCTCTCTTGAGCATGTGTGTGTGTGCATGAGCAGTCTACGGCACACTAAACAAAACAGCGGTGAGGAAACTGTGATCAATCGATGATTGCCTGTGGGCTATATTTATTAACATCTCCATCTTAGTGTAAATGTTCTAGAACATATTCGCAACCACACACACACACTCGGAGGAGAAAGCGAGACTGAAGAGAGGGTGTGAAAGCGAGAAAAAGATAGTCTGATTATTTGACCATCTCACACTATAATCACCATGCTTTCTGTAAATCAGCTTGGCAGTTTCTGTTTTCGATATCAATTTAGCCTGAATTAAAGCATTTCCCACTCATTTTATTTCTGCTGCCAGGAAATTCACACTGTATAATCAATACATTGTGTGGTTCCAACCACTCCTAAATAATTATGTTATCAGTGCTTACTGTATATTAATTTAGATGTGATTTACTTTAGACGGTAAAATGCTTGATCGTATCCTGATTTAACATGTCTAGTAAAAATGAGCTGGTGTAGTTGTCTTCAAAGGGCATCTGTGGATCTTGTTTTCTTGTATATTTTACCCACAAAGACAAAGACATAAATATCACATATGCACACAGGGACACAGACATACACACATATACAGGCACAGAAGGGATCCAACACCAGGGGCGAACCTGCCATGCTGTCCCATGCTTGAATGACATCAGATGGATTATGAGCGCACCTCAGATATACCTGCTGGTAACGAAAGGAATCCACTTTGGGACAGACTGTCAAGCGTAAAGTTTTATTTTGCTCATCAATGAAAAGACGCTGCTAATGCATCCATCTTGGCTCCTGTGCAACGCTGCAAGCAAATAGCGTCAGAGATGATAGCTATCTGCAGAGGCTCAGCTAAACAATTCAGCACTCGTACTTCCCCTGTGGGAAAAAAAGAGATAAGAATGAGGCCTTGTGGAGGCTGATGCAGTGAGCGTTGCGGTAATGGCATGGGCTGTGTTTGATGTAATTTGGTTAGAGGATACCAGAGTTGATGTATGGAAACATAAGGATGCTGTCAGGAGGGAGGAAGATTGCTAATGTGTCATGAATTCCCAGAACCAGAAAGAATTGAGTCAGTGAGACCACCTGCAAGGACCCTGAGGAGCAGTTTTCTGCTCATGACGATGTCTTCTCCAACACAGGATCAAAATACATCCTCTTTGCTCATGACACCCATGTTGCACTGAGCTGTTTGTATGGCATAAGGTATTAAAAAATAACAGTCTGTTTCCCCCTCAGCCTACCTAAAAGTGACTCACTTTCTCACTTCACACAAATAGCACGTTTGTTTCTATGACAGGACTGATTCCAGTGCTTTTGCATGTTGTTTGCTTAAATAAACATCAAACACATCTGCATATCAAATTATCCTTATCAAGCCACTGATCTTCTGTCATCTTTGCAATGTACTACTTACTGTTTCATACTCACAGGAAGGAGATAAAATGACAGAAAGAACTACAGTTTCTGGTCTGAGATTGGGTAGGAGTTGGGCTGAACACAAACACACATGCAGTTGGTGTATCCATTGCAAGCTTTCATGTCTGAACAGTTGGTACATTGGCTGTTTGGGATGAATTAACATCAACTCAAATGGTTCAGGGGCTAAATTCCTGACAAGAGGTGAAAATGTGTTCTGCACATCTTTATTGAAAAAAAAAAAGAAAGTGAAATGCAAACTGAAAGTAGAAGTAACTATTCAAGTTGCAGTTTACGTTCATATCTGTCCAGACTCATAAAATATATGTAGTGAAGACTTTGATGGATTGACCTTTGACCTTTTGGATACAAATCATCATCACTTCATCATTGTATCCTATTTGCCATTTGTGTGTGAAATGTTGTCATAGCTAGTGCATGAATTCTTGAATTATGGGCACAAATGTGTTTTGTGAGGTCACAGTGACCTTTGACCTATTGGTTCATCGTTGAGTCCAAGTGGATGTTTGTGCCAAATTTGAAGGATATAGTAACAATCCCACTTTTCCCCCTGAGCTCAAAAAGCAAAGTTAAGATTGACTATAATTCACTGTCATGACATTTATAGCAACACACATACACAACATACAACAACAAACTTTATTCTAAACTCTGGAGGGTGAGGGAAGAACATTTAACTGCTGCTGCTTACTGTACTTGTCCTTCAGTGTCCCTCAGATATTTACCAGCTTACTGACATTCTTCCAACACTTACTATTTTCCTCAGGATTTATGCCTTGTCATTGCCAGACATAAAAAGTTTAAAATGATGGATATGGCTGTGTATTACCTATGCTGTGCTTGTCAAATGTGATCTCGCCACCCCGTATTTGTTGATGAAAGGCCGGTGCTGGCAGAGGGAAGTAAATCTAATTCCTGCTTAAATTGAGGAGACTGTCAGAGCAAAACGGAGCTGACACAGTCACAGGAAAAAAACCCATCAGATCCACTTCCAGGCAGAGAGAGTGAGTCGAATATGTCTGTCCATTTAACAAATCTGACAGACATACAAAAAATAAGCATGTAAACATGATCAAAACAAAGATACAGTACATAAAGCTGCAACTGTTTGTATATTTTAGTAAATGCACAGACATAGACATTTAAATATCTTTGTTTAGCTGAACATCAACACTGATACAATCTGTGTTTTGTGTTTCTTTCTTTTGTGGCATAAAGTTTCTGCAAAATTAAATGAAATCATAATAATAATAATAAACATCAACATTACAGCAGTTCAATTGTTAGAAGTGCAAATATCTCAAAGTTGGAAGGTCTGAAACACACACGCACACACACACACACACACACACACACACACACACACACACACACACACACACACACATTCTTGTATACCTATCTTTGTGGGGTTCTGTCATTGACATAATGCATTCCCTGGGCCCTCACCCTAGCCTTAACCACCACAGCTGAATGCCTAACCCTAACCCTGCAATTAAGTTATACCCTCAAATAGCTGTTTAAACTTGTGGGGTCCAACATTTTGGTCCCCACAAAGCTGTCAGACCCCATGTTTAGAGTAATAAAAGCACACACACACACACACACACACTGTCAATTACATGAAAATATTACCTTCCCTGATGGCACATGCTCCATGCAATTATTCAATTTGCTTGGTCTGCAGATCACTGCTGCACAGAAGACCTGAAGTGCACAGCTGAGTCTGCCACTCCTCCACTCTGATGCCCTTCACAGAGAGACTTCGGTGGTGGGGGTGGAGGTGTTCTTATTCTGACCCATTAATGTTATTAAATGTTAATGAATAATAGAAAGTTAATGGTGAAAAATTCATAAAAGACACAATTTCTTCCATTGGCATGTTACTGTGAAAGACCTGTGTAAATGTTTACACAAGGTGTTGCAGAAACTGTGGTGACCGAGAACATAAAAGTAGCTCCGCTGTGTTGCAAATGTATTTAGCTGTGATCCAAGTCTTGCTGATACTTGTGAAAACACATGCATGCATCCAGTATGTACTGTGCGTGCACACACACAAGCATATTTTGAATGTAAACACACAGCTTACACTTACGTGTGGGTACATGGAAAGACAGGGTTTGTAGTTTAATCAGCAACAGGAAGACAAGACAAAAAATCCTGTCTGACGTGTTTTTACAGTTCCAGACGTCTGTTGGTTTCCTTAGACCATACAACTGTGTCCGCAGGCTTGAACAAATCCATGCTTTTTCCCCGTTTCAGTTTGTGCAGTCTGGTTTGAACTTGATATCAAGTTGCTATTTAGCTCCACTTTTTCTTTGGCTTGGTTAGGTTTCATGTTGCCAGTCAGCCAGTTAAACATATTTCATTTGCAAAGACGTGTGGTCATGTAAGCCAGTTCTAGAAGCGCTGTTTTAGTCCAAATCAAACCAAACTAATATGACACTATTATAATTTCAATCCAACCATGGATCATGGATAATATGAGAAAATGTCAACCAAAATGGCTCTTGATCAAATCTGCAAGAAATTTCTCTGCTTTTCAAGAGGGCAACTTCAAATAAACCACTGACATTTGCATTTGGAAGAGTCAAGTCTTCCTTTCACAGACAATTTTAGTGGCTAAAATGTGTTCAGCTTTTTCTAAAATTGCCACACAAAAACAAAAACATAAACAAAAAAACAAAAAACATACTGGTCTCATCTTTGCTGTGTCAGCCCTCCATCTCAAATGCTGTGCTATCTGATGTTTCACTTATCACATGTATGGTATGAGTCTTTTCCTCATGTCACGAGGAGTTTTTTCACAGTCCTTTTTTACAGTCAGTTCTGACACCAAAAGTTTGGTTATGACTAAATTCAAAACAGAGCTGCTCTTTTCTAGAAAGTCCAGACTGTGGAAGTGAGTGTGGAGTCCACAATGCAACATACAGCACATAACAAAGAAAATCTAATTACTCCTAAACAAAGCATACTGTAATATAAACGTCAGTTTAGCTGCTATCTTTTCCTAATTTATGCCTCTTTGTTTCTTCCTTGTAGTGTCACCTGTGAGCACCTTGCAAATCACATTTGTGCCACCTGTGCGCCCTTTTCAGTGTCATTCCTCCAACACAATGTCACCTTTGTCACGCAGGTTGCTATCTCTCACCGTCCCACTGTCATCCAAATGCTCTCTTGAAGACACCTTTGTATCACCTGTTAGTCTGACACGTCTGCGGGCGCAGCTTGGCATCGTGTTACCCCTGCAGAAAGGAGGAGACACGAGGTAGAGAGAAGTCCTTCCTCCTTCCCTTTGTTTCTCTGCGCCTTGCTAGACTCTGTCCTCCACCCCCCCCACCCCACCCCTCCACCCGCTGTGTCCATCTGTTCATCTCTCAGTGGAGCAGGGTGAGGAGGAGGTGAGACATGCATACGCAAGCACACAAATACTTACATGGGCTGTAAACACGTACTCTCTGCTGGCACGCACAAACACATGCAAACCATGCACACACACACACACACGCATGCACGCACACACACACACACACAAAGAGGCAATGCTGCAAATCAAGCCATCAGCATTACCTTGTTATTATGAAATCAGGATTCTACAAAATCAAATTTCAGCTCATGGCATGCTGTCCTCTTATAGTGTCACTGTTAGTAATGGCATATGGTCTGGTCTGTTTTCATTTTAACATCAGCCTGGAATCTAATATTATTTTGACTATTGTAATAGCCTGTAAAAAAAATGATTGTTTAAACACAGTTATTCCTGTTTGTACAGTTTTTGTATATGCACAGCAAAGGGCTGGAGAGGATGGAGTTCTATCTATAATCACACTCGTAACTGATGACACCATATGATGACTAAACAATCTGCTTTTCCCTCCCCTGTTTGTTTACATGAACTAAACTCAGTGACAGTTGGTGCTCACAAACAATCTGAAATCAGCAAACTTATCTTGGATTCTGATCAACGTCTTTTTCATTTAAGCTTCTCAGTCTGTTTACACTCAAGTTGAATATTACTTGGCTGGCTGGTTAATAATTAACAAGGATGAAATACTTAAATACCATCTTTAAACACACCGCAGAATGGATATCTGGCTAGTCATTAAATCGTTGGGCAAATGTGTGAGTTGCAACAGTGTTTCAAAGACTGTAAAATGATTTTGCAAATGTTTTAAATGGACTAAACTGCAAGCCAGATGATCTCTGAAGTCATGTGATTTCAAAGAATATATCCACTAATGGTAATTATTTCATTTGACCTCATGGTCCCTGTTCTCCATGCTGTAAAACTTCCAGTATTATAATGTAAACCTTGTGTATTGCGTCTTTCCCAGAACATTTAGATAGCTTGTGGGAACTTTCTTGTTGCCCAGAATTGCCTTTGGCTTAATCACACAGCGTAGATTAAAGACAAAACAATAAAATTTAAGTGTCCAGACAGAACAACATCAAAAACAACATTATTTTAAAAGACATATGCAGTATAAAATAACCATTATCAAATTCTGAGGGACTGACAAAACTACTTCTCAAAGAGTTATACAGAGGCAATGCATTCCCTGTTCTAATTACATCTAGCAGGGCTGACTTACTGTACACATTTTTGAAATGAAACTTGATAAGTGATAACTCATCACCAGAGTAACCTCATTTTGGTGGGAATTTCCCCCCAGAGAATGATGTTACCACGGTGATAAGGCCATGCCCTTTGCTCTCTGGCCCCTGCCCTTTGCTACCCTTGAGGGGAGCATGTGTCCTCAGTGCTAGAAAAAAAAAGAGGGACCCCCCGCTCACAGCGTCAAGAGAGATCACCCAATGCAAATGGGTGGTGCTGAGAGAGAGAGTATATGTGTGTGTGTGCTATCCTGCACTCATTTTTGAACGTAGGTGTGCACCATACACGCATTCTTTTCAATGTGTGTGTGTGTGAGCATGAACACACACAATTGCAAATGCACACAATAAGAAAGGGAAAGAAAATGCAAATATTTGATCAATTGACAGCTGCTTTAATCTGTGAGCCAGCAGCCAGGCAGTAGAGGAACACTTCCTTTGTACAATGAGATTCTCATTTCCTTTGCACACAATTGTTTTTCCTCCCGGTGTGTTTCTCCTCATCTCTCTCTGTCAGGCAGGGCCAGGCGTCATTTAGACTCTGCTGTTCTACTTACAGCACATATTGTAGGTAATTTGAGCATAAATCGCTGAAAATATATCGTTAACATTTTTCTTTAATGCAGAAACTGGGATATTCTTCTACAGAGGGTCATCTTAATCACTTGCTCATGAATACCATCATGGCTGATAAGGACACTGTCATCCAGAGAAACTCCTGTCACATCATATCAGAAAGAAATTCTGTACATCACAGGATAAAACGAATCAATCAGAATTTCTCTGAAACATTATTCTAATTTTGTCTTACCCACATATGGCAGAACCTCACCTCCCTCACTGTTAAATCATACAGTGCGCTCAAACTGGATAAGTAAAATGACATGTAATTTAGTCAGACGTCTGAAGAAGATAAAGGACACATAAGTAGTATATGATGGTTATTTTTCTCCAGCGAATGGTAAAAAAAAAGGGTACAAAAACAAGAATCTCACAGCTCACAGCTCACAGCGTACCATCTCTTACTGCTGAGACTTCACAGACATTTCCACAACCATATAAACACGAGCCAGACAGGCCACAGTCTGGGATCATTTACATTTACTGTTATTTGTCATTTAAAATGATGAGATTGTCAAATTACAACAACTTTGTTCACCACTCTGGTAAACCAGACCATGTCTTTATATTTGTTCTATTCAATCAACCATTACATTCACTTTTCACTTGCACATCCCTCTAGCTGCAGCACACACATGTTTCAGCAGGCTGCATTTTTTTTGTTTGTTTTATCATTTTGTAACTTTGTGTTAGGCTTTTTGAGGTCAAAGAAATTTACAACAAAGAGATAAAATGAGAAAGTAAATAGCAAACACAAACAATGAGAAACAAAGTCACAGCAAGCATAAAATAAAAAGTGATAAAACACAGACTTGCACAAAAGAAATACAGATGAAATGGAAAACATAAAAGAGCTCTTAAAAATTAAGTTATAGCCATTCTTTTTAAATTAATAATATCTTATTTGACCACATAATTGCTGAATTTACTGTTTTGCCATTATAGACTAGCGTTAACGGTTAAGTATTGCATGATAAATGAAAAATCAAAACAAATAATGTTTTCATGTCTCTTTTCTCATTCTCCGTTATCTTCATCAGCCTTTACACTTTCAATCTGTCCATTTCTTTGTAGAAAAATCCTCAGTTTCTGACCATTAGAAAACTCTTTACAGCTAATGCAGCATTGTTACTGCATGTCTCCTTTTCTGGCACCTGAAAAAGAAAACTCAGGGACAGAATAGGAGGACAAAGACAGGAGTATTTTACACTGGGAACAAAGTAATACGATATAATAAAGGAACATAATGGTTTGCAATAACAGCCTGGAGTCTAGCTCTACAATTTAGTCTTTGTTTGTTTGTTTGCTTCCATATTGTGGTTTACATGTGTGTGTGTGTATGAGCAGCAGATTTTGAAAGAGAAATTGATTGAGAGGGAAAATATTGTTCATATGTGTTTATTTGTTTGCCTGCTCGTAAACAATCATGGGCTGCTCCTAATTTTGTTGTCAAACACACATGCTCAACGCAGCCTCAGCGTGCGTGCACAATGAGCACACACCACTCGACCGCTCCTGCAATGGCACTGGCTGGGAGTGTGTGTATAATAAGTGTGAAAAATCTCATTAATGCAGTGCGGCTGCTGAGCCGCGGCTGCTGCTAAGTCCCTTGTATTGTCACTTTTCTCCAGGGCCCCCGAGCGCGAGCTAGCTAACTAGCATCATCGCCATGGAGACCCCGGCAGCTATGCCTCCCCACTCATCCTCAGCACTTTCACCCTTACACTGTGTACACACACACACACTCATAGGCACGGCAGGGAAGGAGGCACGTACACACACACACACACACACCTTCACTCTCTTCCCCCTTCCCTGCCTCACTCTCCCTTTTTGTCCTCTGACAAAGCTTGACAAACCGCATGTGACTTGGAGGGCTTAGCACCGGGGAATTGTCAGAGTTCCCCCTCTCCAATTCACACACAGTTCAAACTCCAAATAAGCAGCCATATTGATTTTTAATGATGCCAGCCAGTGGAAGACCCTCTCCGCTGTGCAGATGGAAACAGGGATAGGAAGAATAGGCAAGGAAGTTGAGTGGAATGGTTGAGGTGTGTTACTTCACTACTTTTAGTTCTTTGTGCAAGTTCAAACAATCACAAAAAATATTTCTTACTGCTGTTTTAGAAATAGGTTCTCAGAGAGTGTCCTGCAAAAAAACAAAAACAAACAAACAAAAAACCCCAAGCCCATATGTCGTCTCTGCGAGCAGCTTATTATGACCCATAGTTACATTTTAAAGTTAGGTGACCTCTAGGGGTCGTAGTAACTATGACAGGAAAAAAAGAGGAAGTCAGGTGGTGTTGTATATAGACCAACAAAGTATGTCTTAGCAGGAGGAGGCAGGGGTCATCAAAACACAGAACTTCTCATAGGAGACTGCTGTTCCTTTCCCATGTGAAACCAACAATAAATCATGTTTTTTTTTTTTTTTTTTTAAATCCATCGCCATTTCAAAACCATTACCATGTGTTTATTAGTTTTATAATCATGATGACAAAGGTTCTCTAACCTTTACACAATGGGAGTTTGACAAATAAATTAATAAATAATACATACATTCTTCTGCTAATTTTCAGGAGCTACCATGGTCAGTTCTAAACATATTTTAGGATGTTGGTGGGACAGTTGGGGTCCTGTTGGGAATGCTAGCGTTGCATCTGAGGAGGCAGAAAAACAATTAGGCAGAGGATTCTCTCAAAACAAACAAACAAACAAACAAACAAACAAACAAACCTCTCTCTGTCTTAAATACAAAGCATATGCATTAGCCACCTGGGCTACTGTGATGCCTTTGGTCACACAGCCTCTGTCCCAGTTGCAGGAAGTAATTTATTCAGGAAATGTGCATTTAAAAAACAAAACAAAACACATAACTTTTTAAATAGAGAGCTGATCAACCAACTCATCATTTAATTCTATTACTGGCATTTCAACACCTTACAAAGACTGCAAAACACCTTCTGATCATTTCCATCATCTGTAGATATTTATCTCTACTCTTGTCTTTCTCCCATGAGAGTTTGAGCTGCTCATATCTTCTCATGTGGCCGAAATCCAACATGTAGTCTCCTTCCTTATGCGTAGAAACTGCCTCAGTGCTAAAGACATATACTGGCTACACATGTGGAGGTGATTTCATAGATCAAAGTGCCGCTACAGCTAATTAATCTATATCAATGTTAATTAATCAACTTAACCTCAGGCTTTACAGACAACCTCTAATCACTGTGTGTGTGTGTGTGTGTGTGTGTGTGTGAGAGAGAGAGAGAGAGCGAGAGAGAGAGTTAGCGTGTACTCATGGAATATTGTATAAAGTCAAACAGTCACCAGCTTTGACTTTTAAATGCAAATAGACGTAATTTGTAATTTAAGAGAGATGGCAAGCAAGATTAAATACAGGACAAAAAAATTAGGAGAAAAAAAGAATCAGCAAATACTGTTCATGAGTGTGTTAAAGACAAAGCCTGTGAGTGGAGTGCTGAAAAAAAGAAAAAAACACAATCCTGAAAAAAAGAGAAAGGGGGGGAAATGATTAACCTCTGAGACATTTACCTAATTAATTCTGTCCGTGCTTTAAATGAAGTGAACAACCTTGGAGCAGTAGCTGGTCTTTGGAACTCATGTAAAATGTATGTCACCCTATATTATCGTGTGCAGAACAAGAGCTGCTGCTACTTAATATAATGACACATGTAATCTTTATTCAACTTGCACCCTCGAGGCGTGCAGCTTTGTTGCAGACATGGAAACAGCTAACCCTTCAGCCCAAAGCTAAAGCTAAATAAACTGACAGTCTATTGACACAGGTGGGAGCCTGTGAAGCCATGGTTGCATGTAATTATGAGTGTTTATGTTGGTATTAATGATTATTATTAATGACTACTGACATGGAATTTAGGGGTTAGTGGGAGTGACTCAGATCTCCTATGTTGCAGATGTGTATGTAGAAAACTGTTCCTTGTATGCAGTTGGTTTTTGCAGCACATGATATAACTTATATATTTTTATTTGAAGGAAAATTATGCCATTATTATGCCATTATGATAAATGGCTTATGGAATAGTGCAGATAATGAACCTTAAAACATTTAACAGCTTTTGAAACAAACAGTGTTAGAACTGAACTGTCTTGAATTCTACTCATACTTTTGGAAGAACTTTGGACTGTCCAGTGGATTTAGCAGCAAATTTTGAAAATTATTTCATAATATTCACCTGCTGCCAGTCTTCTACTATAGCTTTACTTTATACTGTGAGACAAAGAAATAAGAAATACAAAAAGATGAAATTAGAGCTTAAACGGTCGGTAAATTAATCAATTTGTTTTCAGAATGCGGATAATCATGAAGCAAAAAACGAACAGTATTCACTGGTTTCAGCCTCTCAAAGGTGAGGATTTGCTACTTTTCTGTGTTTCATATCAATAAAAATGAAATGTATTTGGGTTTTGGACCGTTTGTGTCACAGACCCCCTGTGACTTCAAGTTTCACTGGGTGTTTCCTTTGTCTTGTCTTCCCAGGTGTCTCCTCCCATTTGTCTGTGTGTGTATGTGTGTGCTCTCAGCAGGGGCATGGCACAGCACTGGTTACCTGGCTCACCTGATCTCCATTATTCATCAAGCTCAGTATAAGAACCCCAGCTCTCCACTCACTCATTGCCATATTGTTCCCCACTTTGAACTCTTAAACTATTCATTAAAGAATCACTTACCTTTGTTTTTAATTGGTGTTTGTGTCTGTATCTGATCTGGGGTCCAGAATGTAACAGTTTATAGGACAAAATACACCGTTTTAAGATATCACCTTGCACTCCTTGGATTTTCTGAAATTTTGCAGATGAAATGTTTAATTGATTATTTGTAGAAGTAATCAATGGAATAAACAATCATTTAAAACTGTCAAAGCCTCAGGTATGATAAAAAGCAACATGTAACAATCTGATTAACCAGTGGGAAAGTACATGCACAGTAAACTTGCATTATATGCAGGTCAGTCTTTGAAATATGGCCACACACACACACACACACACACACACACACACATTCTTGGTTCCATGACTTCAGGCCACATTACACTGACATACATTAATTTCCGAGAGACTTACTCTCACCTCGACGATACTTGCCTTAACCTAACCTTAACCTGACATATGTCATACGTGATTCACGTATGGGGACTTGCTTTTTGTCCTCATAAGAAAAACAAGTCCTCATAATGTGACAGCATAAACAGATGTAGGTCCCCACAACATGAGGAAGACCACACACACACACACACACACACACAGAGTATATTGGGATGGTGGAATTCAGATGAGAACTTCCTTCAAAGGGTCGAGCGGCTGATGGCGGCTGTCAAGAGCAGCAAAGAATCTGCCAGAGCATTCCTGCGGTTTAACACTATGCTTTGAAAGACAAGAGCCTGACCGACTCCCCCGGAACACCCCCGATGCACCCCACACCTTCCCCCAACACTCCACTGCCACGAATGTAATAAAAATATCAGAGAGATGCAGGCTCCTGCCCCCAATAAGGAAAGTGAGGGAAAGGGTTTTGAGGGCATGTGTGGAAAGGGCACACGTCTGTTAACACATATGTACACAACATACACCAGAACATAAGTTGTGTAATTTGAGATTGTGGGAAAAATATTCCCGCCCACCTAGTTGGGCAAAAAATGAGACAAAAATCATGTTGGTCACACAAATTTGGAGAAGAAGCTGTTGTCAAGTGTTGTGAATGACCTTTCCATGATACAATGTGAGTTTGATGTGGGGCAACACAAAAAGATTTACATATAATTAACATATGCATGACCATGGCAGGTGTAATGTTCAGCTGACTGCACTAGGTCTATGAACAGCAGACATTCTGGCCCTGTTCATAACTGGTATTAACATAAGTCTTGGGTGATCTGATCATAAGTGGACAGCTCTAATTATGTCAGTTCACACCTGGCATTAGAATGCATGCATCTCCAGTGACCACAGATCTCACTTCCCTGCTCTATATGCAATAAACACATACGTCATATCTGTTTACAAAGACCAAGTGTGATGTTGTTTTTAACTAATGGAAGGCAGCAACACACTTCCTGTACCTAGTCTAGAAATAAAAAGGGGAAGACATACTCATAATATATAGCTATGGGCTTTTTCGAAATTTTCAAACACAGTGGACAAAGCCAGCTTATGCGGTTTGACCACCAACTGAATGAGTACATATTTCCTCATATGCAGAGGACACAAATTGAGTGGGCGGTCCTTCAGTGTGGCCCAGGACATATTTGCGCATACACTGTTAAAAGAATGTGGCCATATGCAGCCCAGACCACCTCTGAATCTGGTCTGAGTGATTGGATCTCGGTACGTTCCCAATGTGCCTTGGGGGCATCCACACTTGTGCCTAGAGCTGTCCATTTGTGATAGGATCACCAAAGACGCATGTTAATGGCAGGTGTGCTCAGGGCCTCTGATCTGTTAGCGTTTTGAAGTGTATATCTTGAGTGAATCTCATCTAACCACTACAGTTGCCTACAAATATAAACAAATTACTTGACAAAATGATATACCAGAACTGGGGAAATGTTAAAGTATTTACAGTATCTACTGTATTGATATTATTTGTTAAATGTTTTTCACTGAGGCTCTCACATAATGTATCTTTAGCACAGAGTGCACATGAGGACACTGTGGTGACACCTCAGCTGACTGCCAGCTGCGTGTGACCACCCAGCACAGATAAAAGAGCCGGCAGCTGTGGACCAAAGGACCTTAAACAACAGTAAATAAATGAATAAATAAGCAGGCTTGTAACCCACTCTACACTTGTGCAATAAATATCTTAAAAATCCAGGCAGTTATTTTTTGATTGATTTGAGTTTCATTACTTGATACCAAACTGAAATTACTCACTGACATGAATGTGAGAGTTCCTGCTTGACCTTTGGTGTATTAATTTGCAAAATCGTAAAGATTCCCTTACTGGTTTTTGCTAAACAAGCTCTGGGAAAAGCTATTTAGTTGACCCTTAGCTAAGATAGTTTTGTCAAATGGCTGGATGTGTATTCATGAGTCATTTCAGTTGTTTACTTCACTTGGAATAATGGGTTGGAATACGCCCGATGACGGGACTGGATGGGACAGGCCAGGGCTAACTGGTTAGTATGCAAAAGAGGTGATAGAAATAGAGGCAAAACAAGCGTTAACACTGGTGTTGCGTTTCACTGCTGGAGACAGCTCATTGTGAATAAAGGAAAGAGGTTTCTACTAGACACTAGAGTACACAGCTGTAAGCTACATAGCAATAGCAAAAACTTATAGCTCCTGTAATGAATTGATGGTACAGCAACAGACCAACAAGTTTAAAGGTACAATTTGCTGGACACATAATGGACTACAGTTATAACTAAACTCAGCTAAAAGTCCTTGTAGAAAGTGGTTTCATTATAAGTTTATGTTTGCATCACCTCAATAATGTGATATGTCTCTTACTTTCAGGTATTGATAGGAGATATTATTTTTGCTGAAATTTGTCATTAATCATTAACCTTGTTAGGCCAACAGCTCAGACCCCTACTTGTGTTTCTTATGACACATCTGCTGAATGTGAGAGCAGCACTTGTCACAGCTGCACGTTGGTGGTTTCTGAAAGCTGCTCTGAAGTGACATTTTAATCTGACAAATTTCTCTGAATGATACTCAACTTGGCAGCTCTATTAACTCCCATCTGTTCCACACAAACACTCACAAAAAGGATGCAGAAGACATGCAGTCTTGACAAACTATTTGTGAATGTGTTCTGCCTGAGCACTTGAAGTGTACATGTGTAGATTTATGCATAAAAAAAAATAAAATAAAAAAAGACACCCAGTTGAACAGAGAGCATGAAGCATTTGATCAGCCCTGAGGAAGTGTATGTGTTTGTGTGCACCCTGTGTGGGTTTCACGTCACCTTGTGTGAAAACCTTTTAAACCTCTGCAAAAAAAAAAAAAAATAAAAAATACTGTGGTGTAAATACATGAGAACTGAACAACACTGAAGAAATGTGCCCCAGCGCTGTATGGAAATCAACTAATTGCAAATGGGATAGACATGTAATTGTGTTGTGTGCAAATTGACTTCAAACATTAACCAAGTTTAACACCTATGATATCAAGGTAAACTACACTACCCAAACATATTTGGCACAGCTTAAATAAAACCATTATTTTGTTCTTCCTAAAATTAGACCTAAAATCAGTTTTATATCTGTAGTAGTGTGCCCAAATCAGCCCACACTGAGCACAAGCATTTGCAGCCCCAGGGGAGGTCTGCCTTTGTTATGAGAACATCTGCCAAATTTTATTCTTTTCATAAAAACATCCCTGTTATTTTCACCAGCAACCCGACTAAAGATTCTTCCAAAAATAAACTATTATTTCCTTTTGTTGTCTTTGCTTTGTTTTTGTTTGTTGTGATTTGTTGGGTGAGTGATAGTAGTTTCATCAGCCTAGTATCCTACAAATTATAGTTATATTGAACGCGCCACCACACGTGTGATTAATATTCACCATAATAATGATCTTTCCCTCTCTTCAACTGTCTTTTAGTTACTTTTACTAAATTGAATTTGCTATAATCACATCCTTCCGCTAACCTTAACACTGACACTGATGTTGCCATGTGCGGATATTGTAGAATTTTAAAAACCTTGACACAGTAGTAGAAAACATAATCAGGGTTATGATATTGATGTTCTTGTCTAGCAAGCGGGTGGACTTTTTTTGAATCCTGAGATGTTTAATTCTAGTCAGTAACAGCAGTTTACATTATTTATGAAGTGTTTGTTTTTATTGCAGCCACATAATGTCAGGTAGCACACTTATTTACAGGCAATTGTGGCATACTGGAAGATGTATGAGTGCTATTTTGGTAATCAATACAGTATGAAGAAAAAAATCCACATCTGTGTGTCAAACTACACAAGTGTTGACAGAAAAGTCTAACAACTTGTGGTATGAAGTAAGCCGAATTGAATTTTGAGAGACTTCCTACTGACCTTGAGCCTGTGATGAAGCCTGCTCAGAGATGTAAGGCCTTAAAGAGCTGATCACAGTCTGAGGGAGAAGTGACTGACGTGCAGCCTTCTACACTTATGCCATGCAGCACAAGTACAAAGAATGCTGCGCTTTCTGTGTGTAAAATGCTTTTATGTTTTCATTGCCGGAGACACAATCTCAGAAACACACAGTAAAGCTGATTCTGGGTATTAAAACCAATCTGGGCCAACTGTGCCACTCAGAACCAGACAGCCTCCATCAAAAGCTTGCGTGCCCCCGCTGCTGAGAAGCCACTGTGCTGCCTGCTGCGGGGGTTTGGCATGGAGGTTGAAATGTCATGTACAAGGCCTTCTCTGCCAAAGCGAATGACAAAAATGTCTTTAGTTTGACAAAGGAGGTGTGATATATACTGTGCGTTGCTCTGCTGCCAAAACCTGCAGTGAGAAGAATAATTCACAGGAAAATGGAAATGGAAATGTTCGCCGAAACAATCTACTGGATAATTTTGGTGCAAATTAATCTGCTTTCCTCTCACTGTGCTTGTTGAATTATCTTCCAGTTTGGGGTGCATGCTGGTTTCCGTTCTGGTCAGACAGAGGTATTCTAATTTGATTTAACGGTATTACATATTTAGGAGCCGCTGCACGCCTGCTTGACGAGATTTCAAGCTGCCTTGCACCTTCGGATTAGTGGCATTATATTTACATTACAGAGACATTAGATTTCCTTATATGACTTTCAGTGCCAGCGATAAAAGCCATTTCAGAATATATGCACGCTGCTATCCTGAAATCAATCGGCTGATTTCCATTTTTGGACGGGTACACAGCCCGCCCGATATTTATTCAGGTCAGGCCATTGTGTTTTCCCACATGCTATGAATTCATTTGGAGTGGAAATGTGCTTATATATCTCAAGTGTGTGGTGTTTCTTCTCTGCCTCTCCCCTAATGCGTACATTCACATAGACGCACCATGATGGCGTTTTATCGCAGTTTCCTCACTGGCTAATTGTTGTGTTTGGCCCGCTTCTCAGAGTATGAGCAGACAGGTGGCAGGTTATGTTTTATTTTTCTGCAAATCTAAACAACATAAAGTGTTGGAGACAGGCAACTTCCCCAATTGAGCAGCCTACAGGAGTCAGTGAAGCACAAAAGCTTTATTGCTTGTTAGGAAGGAAAAGGGGGGAAAGGGAGGAGGGGGGAGGCAGGGAAAGAGGGGAGGGAGTGAGAGAAGACAAGAAGGAGAGTGGGAGATGAAAATAGACAGCATTTGTGTTTATGTATGTGTGTGTGTGTGCGTATGTCTGTGTGTGTGTGTGTGTGTGTATGTATGGTGCCTGAGTCTAATCCTTACTCCAATCTCAGACCATAATGGAGGCGTTTGGTCTCCCAAAAGCCAGAGGCAACGTCCACTTCACTTGTGAGTTTGGTGGGTGCAGAGCTGAGGTCAAAGGTCATCATCTGGATAGTTTTAGCTATTTGGGAACGTCCCCTTTAGCGCTGATTGAGGTCATGCAGCGTGGCCTCAAAACCTGTGACCCCTAATCCCCTCTGTGGTCATGTGGCTGTTGGCATAGAGTTTCCAATGCACAGGCGAAAAAGACTTTCAACAATGCCAAGTAACTGAGAACCTCACAACAGAAACCTGGGAGAATTGAATGTTTTTCTTTATTGGATAAAGATGTGCTGTGGCATTTATTTTAGCTGTCTTAGCCAAGGCAGGATCTCAAAAAGAGAGGCTGCAGGGGAATGGTTATTTTCCTCTGTGAAATTATGAATTTCTTTTTCAAGTGATTGTCTCAGTGATTGCACTTTGAATAACATGTTTTGGCACAAAATGTTTCATACTCACTCAAGAGTCAAAGTATGTGGACTGCAGATTCCTATTCTATACATTCTTAACTTACGGCATAAATGAAAATACCTTATCAAGGACAGCAGATAAATAATTGATACCTTTTGAGACGCACTAATTACCCAAACAAACTAATGAGTATTTACAAAGAGTGACCGACCAGCATTGGCCTGAATTCCCTGTTTGCACCAGCCAATGACTGATTGAGCTTTGGTGTCGCTTTATCCAATATACTTTTATGTGCTCCCACTGTGTTAATAACATGAACTTTATGGAGTGTGCTCTGTAATTAAATAATGCAGGATGACTGAGGGGAACACAGTGGATTTTTTTTTCAGTGCGTTCTGCTCCGCGGCCCTCTTGTGGCTCTAATGGGATACAGATGGCGGCCAGAGGTTGGCCGACAGGCGGTCGGCACCGCAGACTGAGACCAGCGGGGAGTGTCCTGAAACTTGTTCACCACATTACTGTGCCCCACATGCCATGCCTGGGGCCACTGAGTGTGTCAGTGTGTGTGTGTGTGTGTGTGTGTGTGTGTGTGTGTGTTTGGGACAAAGAGAGACAGACTCAGAGAGAGAGGCTTTTATTCTGTCAGACACCTGAGAGAAAATAAAAAGAATTCGAGTGCCACATTCTGTGGATCAGTTTCTTTATGTGTAGAAAATCTTATATGGCAGCACAGAAACAAATAAATTTGTTTATGAAAGATCAAACTCAGTTTTTCTTACTAAATAATGACTTTTTGCCCTTCACTAAATGTAACTCTGGTCTTCACCAGACTCCCTCCAATTTCATCCAACCTCTTTGGCCTGGAGCAAGGCTAGACCATTAAAATATATTGCCACAGAAGCATCTGTTGGGTGGAAGGCATTAAATACAAACAACTTCACAGTAAAAGAGCCAATTTATTTGGAATCCAGGCTGCCTAACTACTAGGACGCAAACTGAGTTCCAGCAGCAGAACACTCCCTAATTGTTAACCTATAACTCCCACAGGTTAGTTTGAGATTAGCCAGACTGTGAACTCTTTGGTTCAATTTTGATGGATGCCATATGAGCAACACATAATACACGTTTTATCATGAGCATCATGAAGAGCTTCTGAAGTTTTAGCAAGACTTTCAGATGTGTAATTTGTTCAAGTTTGACTGTCACTTGCAATATTTTTTATTTCTGTGATGCTGGATTTACCTGCAGTGACTTACTTTAACATCAGGATAACTTATTAGGATGAAGTTAAAATCAGCATCTCGAGGTTTTAGTGTATTTTAATACCTACATCATTTAATGACAGAAATTAACCTACAAGTGTTATGGAGGCATGAAGTTAATTTGCCGTGCTGACTTAACTCTGTGTCTTGTGAAGGTGCCTAGTTTGGGACACTGGGCGGGAGGCAGAGGGGGAGAGAGGAGGAGAAAGCCTTTTGATTAATCATACAAATCCTCCTCAGAATGCTTCAGAAGACTGATGGGATGTGGCGTTTCAAAAGACCCCTGGGTCAGAGAGCCTTTGAACTTTGACCCTTGAACTGTGGCTTTTCACAAAGGCTGGAGACAAAAGGGGTTGAGCAAAAGTTGCCCCTCCTGAGCTACACAGTGTGAGCGTTGTGGACTATGAGAAATCTAATGTTTGGTAAGAAGATAAAATCTTAAAAAGGTAAAGTGTTAAGAATTAAAAGTTATTGCTATCGCTAATTGGTGTAACAATAAAAACATATCCCATAAGCATTGTGTAGGTGAAATAAATAAAGAAGAGAAAATGAGAGAGCGCAGGACAGCTAGAGAAAGCCATCGAGGTGTTGGCAGCCCTCCTGTTTGATTAGCCATTAGCCTCTGGTGATGGGAGTCACAGTCAGAACGCCACTCCCTTTGATTACAGCGCAAGAGAATGCTGGAAAAATATCCCCAGCCAATACATATCACTTCAGGGGGCTGATTTGGCTTGTTGCTTTTTCACTCCCTCTCATGTTGTAATCAGACATGCTGTCATTGTGGAGGAAAAAACAAAACAATGGAGCATATTCATACATAAACATAATAAGTATAGTCAGAACTTTTGAGGGGAATGAGTGGAGGGATGCTGAATTCCAAACTGCATCCTAATGAGCCAATAAATTTGCTCAAACTGTTTTTTGGAGGACTATCTGGAGAGCTGAAATTGACAGATAGTTTTACACACCAGGGGTAATTTTCATGCAGGGAAGGCAAACAGCATAAATCAAAAGTCGGGAGGGTGAAAAAGAGGGCAGGCCTAAACAACAGAGCAGATGAGGTTTTAGGGGCCCGCCCCTGCTTGAAGCGACGCGGTGAGCAACATTTTTATGATGCCAAGGACTTTGTGTTGACTTAATAAAGCCTCCTCTCAAGTAAACAGAATACATGTGCCGTCGTTCTGCTACAGGCCCAGCGACCAAACGCAGGTGATTACTTACATTGTAATAATGAAGGCTGCTTTTGAGAACACTTTACTTTCTCTCAAGGCTCAGCTTCAAATGACAGTGACAAAATGCATCCACCCTGCTGACATGTCCTTGAAAATAACAATAACTCCTAGCCAGCTCCAGGGTCACTGCTCTGTGCTCTCATCTTCCTGAATGAGAGCTGAAAGGAAAACAGTTCTCTTCAGGGCATCAATTGAGTATCACTGAAGCTTATATCATAGAGGCCCTAAATGAAAACATGTCACAATTTTGTTTTATTTAGACAGACATGTACAAATAAGAACATGGTAAGTGGTTCATAAATGATGCATCAACGCTGACGGCACCTGAAGTGAATCTCGGGTGTGTGATCCGGTCCAAGATGGATTTTTTGGCATTCTTTACTCTGGGAGAAGTGCAGCACTGAACACAACAGCTGGCAGTTCATGCCCCCTGCTATTTTCTCTCCAACACACCCCTAATTTCTTTTCGACTCCCCCTCCCCTGCTTTCATGCTTGACTTGCAGCAGCTTTTGTCCAGTGGCAGAGGAGCTCGTCAGTTGAGGGGAGCAGGGTGGGGTGGTGGTGGTGGTGGTGTTGGGGCCCAGTGGCTGGAGGAGGAGGCTTCCTGGTACTGCCAACACCACCTTCAGATGTGCAATCAACACTTGAGGAACATGCCCTTTTAATCTTGAGGCCTGCCAGTTGCAACATCCGTCAGTAAAAACCCCATGTGGTGTTTCTCTCATCCCCTTGGGCTTTGCTCCCAACTTCCAACGCATCCCTTTGTCTAGTTCATGAAGGGGTATCCTCTTGTCTTCAGTCACCCCTGTTACACACGTACAACAAAACTCTAGTGTTTTGAAGTGTGATACCTCCTTATTAACTGCAGTGAAATACACGCTAACACAAATCAAACTTATGCTGAATCAATGCTCCGCTTCTCCACTCACTATCTCTGGTCTCTGGTCCCTAAATACTTGATAATAAACAAGATTCCCTGATGTGCATACACTCTGGTGTGTGTGTGTATGTGTGTGTTTGTGTGTGACATGATAGCCTAAGGGCTACAAGGCTGACCATCAACTCACTAGACCTCCTGTGGCGTCATCTCCCAGAGTTAAACCTGCCAAACCTGCTGACGGCCGGATGAAATAGGGACTTAAACTGACTGGAACAAAGTGACTGGGGGGGGGAGTATGAGATACTCTTACACTAAAAGCTAATAAAGGCATTCCAACTTTTTTATGGCGTCCAACACTGCTGCCTCACCTATTACAGTAAATTAAATTCCCTAACTGATACTGATATCCCATTGGTTTACAGCTAACAATGAGTGTTCAGTCTTGTATCGCCTATATCATTTTTCAACAGGAAGTATTGGTTCATTAAGGAGGAAAAGAAGTCCTTATATGGGGTCTGTAATAAATCAGACAATGGCAATAACACCCTGTCATTTTGAACAAGAATCTACAGGTCATGCTGGCAGCCCTGTGAGAATGCACTAAGCTAAAGTCAGTCTGCTAAAACGTTAACATGTGCAATTCTAGGATGTTGATGCTAAACAAGTATCATGTTTACCATGTTCACCATCTTAGTTTAGCTTGCTAACATACTAACATTTGCTTATTATCTCAAAATTAGCCATGGCTAATGGAAATGTCCAATCAAAGTCCTAGACACTTTGACGTGATGATAGAGGAAAAGTCAGACAGTAGGATACATCATCTTGGAAACATTAATGTCTGTACAAATTTTTGTGCCAATCCATCCTGTAGTACATTTTGCCCTGCTAGTGGCTCAAGAGGTGGCATTAGGGGATCACCAAAGTCTTTGGGATTCGTCCTCTGGTTGTAACATTTCACTAAAACCAGACATGCCACCCTCATGGTGTGGCCAGAGGAAAAGTCAAGAGCTTACCAAAGACAATGAGCTTTATCCTTTGGGGACTATGAACACCTACACAAAAATTCAGGTCCAATAGTGGTATTGTGGTGTTGTCTCAGTCAGGAACAAAGTGGTGGACCGGCATTGCCTTTTCCTAAAGCATGGCTAAAAAATACATTAAAAGAAAGGATGACTACAAAGGGGATGGGAGCTAGACAGAGGAAATAGTTGGGCGTTTGTTGGCCTGCTTGTATTAAGGAGTGTTAGAGTCAAACGAGACTGTAAAAATGCCGGTCTTAACAGGCAGCAGCAGGATATGTGGCTATTAAAGGAGAGCAGCCAGGTACACACATGCAAAGCTGCACACACACAGATGTACTGTCACACACTGAAAACGCAGATTGCATGCAAATGGGCTGACACATCACACTTTCTAATCAGACTTTACACTCCCTCCCTCCCACAGCAGGCCGGCCACGTGCTTCGTCCCCACAGCATTGTGGCTAATTCTGCTATTGACAGCCAGTGCTGCACGCTAAGCCATTACTAGATGGTGGAAATTGATTAGTGTGCAGAAGACTCCCCCATGGTAATGAAGTTAGAGCTCAATCAGCTAATTATAAAGCATGTGACATATGTCTGTGCATGCATGTGTGTGTATGTGTGTGCGTATATGTTTACATGGATGTAGACAGATGGGTGGATATTGGCGAACATTACATGTGTTGACATGTTAGTATACACATGTACGCTAGAACATGTGCACACCTGCATGTAAACAGAGAACAGATCAGAAGCAACATGATAGTGGCTAAAAAATTCCTTTAAGGGCAGTACAGGAGGTTCAAAGACATGTCTGCTTTCACTCTGTCCTCACTCCTTTAACTGTATATCCATCCACAAATCTCTTTTTCCTCTCTATTCGTCTCTGTCTGTCCCTCTCTCTCTTTCCTCAGCACAGACCTGGCTGTCCATCCACCAGTATTTTAAGCCAGTTAGGCAGGCGTTCCGCACATCCTTAATGAGCTCACAGGGGACGTGACGTGACTATGGCGACAAGCGCCCACCGCTTCCTGAAAAATCAGCATCCAGCTGCTAGCATCTAATTGTCAACTAAGTGGCAAATCACTGTAATGTGGCAGACAGTGGGGATTCCAGAATTTTACAGGTAGAAACGCACACAGAAACACACACACACACACACACACACACACACACACACTATGAAAAGAGGAGGAAAAAAGCCCCTGTTTCCCTGATTATTTTCTTCTCAAGAAAATGTATTTCCAAGTTTTTCTTGTCACTATGAGGATGAGGATTTGCTACAAGTGATTTTCTTTAGTGCAAGTTACACCTACAGCACATTTGGATAAACTGTCTTTTTACAATTACACAACAGTGGAATACACTGTCTACATATGTCTACAAGGCTTCTGAATTACTAGGACATAACATGTAACTTTCACATAAAAAAAAACATTATTAAAATAATTGATTCATTTTTAACCCAATTTAAAGAACAGAGCTGACATTAAACTACCACATTAGTCTAGCTGCCCTGCTTCATTAAGGCTCTGTTTTTTTCTGCTGAATGCTGGCTATGAGTGTAGCCGTCGCCATAGCAACGCAGTCATAATTTATCATAACCAAGTGGCTAATATGCCTATAAGCACTCTGTGATCTTTGACCCCACACTCACTGGCTGAAACACTTAATATTCCCATTCCATTGTCTGCTAATTCCCCCCCCCCCCAACTCTCTCTCTCACTCACCAGCTCTCGTTAAACGCATGTAATTGCCTAATTCAACATGCATTAGAAATGTAGTGTTTAAGTAATCATCTCAGATAAGATTGGGATAACATTTCAATTACCTTGTCGGTGCGTTATCTTTGCCGCAGTGTACATAACAATTAAATAATCAGCATGGCTTGACAGCAACAGCTGTTCTGTATACATAGCATGTACTCACATATTCATAAATCTAATTTTATAGGATGCGCTTGAGCATGTTTTCCTTTTCAACTGGGAAAAAAAGTAAGGAGTTGAACTTCGAGTTGTAGAAACTGTTATCAACTCGAGACCAAGACTAAAATAAAAATAAAAAACAAAACAGGAATCCAGTAGGTTGATAAGAACAAATCAAATAATCTTAAAACATAGGAAGTCGCATTTCCTCAAAAGGAAAACCTCCTGCTGTTGAAGATGATTCCTCCAAAATTGACTTCAGCTTGAGCTTCATGACTAGAAGCCACACAGATGACTTGCAGAAACCGTGGCAGATGTTTTCTGTTAAGTGGGGTTGCCCCTAAAATAAGCTTGGGTTGCCACTTCCACTCCTTCCGTGCCCAAGCTACACATTTTTTATCAAAAGACATGTGAGGAATGTTGGCTAATAACTTCCTTACTGAGTCTTGTGGCTCTCCAGGGTGAATGGTATTGTGTATGTGTGTTGTTGTTGTTACAGAAGTGTTACTGCCTGTCAATAATTTCCTCTCTTCTCTATCTACATCCAGAGCTGTGCCACCAAGAAATGTGGATATCAGCAGTTGCTCTGGAACTGCATTTTGATAGGGTAACAATTAACCCCTCACCCATTATGTTCACACACACACACACACACACACACACACACACACAGCTTTTGAATGTTTCCCTTACGTGACTCAGGAGAAAGTAAGGTTGGAGGAGACAGCAGGAAAAATACAGGACGATAGAGATAAAAGATAGTTATGATAAAACCTGCACATATTCTAAAATAATTCACTTTGTCTGGCATGTGGGTTGGGACAGCTACAGCCGGATATCCACTTCTATTTCAAAACTTGTTTTTCACTGCCTGAGACAGATAGCAATCTGAAACTGTTCACTTGCAACTTCAAAGTTGCAGGGTTGGTATGAGATTTGTGATGATTATCCATTGTGAAAAGTTGTCTTTCGTCCTGGTGGCAAATCAGTCATCAGCTTCATCTGGACAGACTGGTCTGAAAAAGGTTTGTGGAACTGGGTACATACATACTGGAAGACTGGGACAACAGATGAGGCACAGGTTTTACTGGTGTAGACTGGGCTCATTACAAATTGGTAAAAAGCCAGAGAGGAAGTTGTACTTCTCCCACATTCTATTTATGGCTTGAGTGGAGAAACACACACACACACACACACACACACACACTTGCCTAGTTTGTATTAAAATCATATTGTGGTGTTTATGAGAAAATAATAGGATTTCACCAGAAAGTATTGCACATGACATCAAAGACATTTAGAGCACTCACAGAACATTAGCCCAAAATAAATAATACATCATTAGCTTTATTACTGTGTTGTTTACAGAGAACAATGAGGAATTTATGGGGAGGATCATTTAATCAACAAAACACACAAATGCTGATTATTAGGAAACAGAGGATGTCCTGAAGATGAGAATATGTAAATGTTTGTTTTTGCCCTCACTGGGAATGCTTTGAATGTTTTTTTTTCTGCAATATGAATTCTAATTTGTTGCTCAGTTATATTTAGAATATATGAAAACATGTCTTTATTTTATCTTTGCCTAACACACAATGAGTTTGAAAAAGCATTTGAGTTCATTCATGGTATTAAGCCAAAGTCTTACACTAATTTAAGAATAGTTATTAGTACGTATAAAAAAAGGCGTCACTGCATTTTCATGGTTTGTAAGTAAATGTGACATTTTGGCTATTTGTGTCAGGCACAGAAAAAAAACACACTTGATAGAGACGCACAGCAGTTAGTGGGTCCGACCGCAAACTTATATTTAGATCAGGGAAACCACAATGTCTTGTTTCTCAACCGTCTCCTCTTCTCTCACATGCACCATGGAAAGAAATGTGCCGTTCGATTCATCGCGGCCCTCTTTATCTCCGTCTGCTCTCAGTCCCTCCCTCTCTGTTTATCTTTTTTCCTTTTCACACATTCCACCCCTTTTGTTCTCTCACCTTTAAACCCTCCCTCACTTGACTCCTGCGTGTCCTCTATCTCACATCTTTATTGTTTCAGTTTTTGTTTTCTCGCTCGCTCGTTTTTCTCGCTGTTTCTCTCTCTCTCATCCGCTTTTTCCTATTTCCTTCACAAGCTGCTCTTCTCTCCCCTTAGGTCCTCCTCATTCTTGCTCCATCTCGCTGGGCTTTGTTCTCCCCTATATTCTTCCTCTTCATCTGCAGCTGCGTCTGAATTGAGCTGAGCACATCTGCCCCCGGAGAAGCCTTAAAAAAAAAAAAAACCTGAAGAAAAAAACCAGCAAAGTCTAATACTCAAGAGCCATGGCCCCTGAGGGTTGATCACAAACTAGACAGAAAGCATGAAGGGCCTCTGCCTTAAAACCTATTGTTCTCAACCCTGTTTGTGGGGGGAAAAGTGTGTGTGGAGAATAGGGCAGCCTCACCATGTACCTTAGGTGGAGGTTGAAAGACAAAAGGCATTTTGGGGGCACATTACCTTAAAAGGAGGCAAATCAAACTTGTTTGACCTGTGTGAAGGTGTACATACTGTCTCAAAAGGATGTCAGTAGGTAAACCTTTGCAAACACCTTTTGATTCTTTCAGGGTGCCTGTTTTCAGTAATGTTTGCTTCACTTTGTCCAGATCACCTACACAAATTAGCAATAAGTAAGCAACTGTTCAATGTAATGATTTTCAAAAGGGGGTGAGGGATGGAGAGAGAGAGAGAGAGAGAGAAAGGCAGAGATGGGGGAGAAAGGGAGGAATGCACATCCAGTGATCCCATGATTTGCTCGCAGACAAGCCCTCTATAGCTCTTTTCAACGCAGGCACAATGAGCACTCTATCGAGGAGCTAACCAGCCATGTCAAGCCATTGCCTGTTTGATTAAAGGGCAAGAAAGAGGGGCTTTATCTGCTAATGATTGGGGGGAGAACAAAACTTATTCTGTTTTCGATTGGTATGGCTGGGAGGAGGACCTCTCTGTGCTGATTTTTCTAGTCGTGCATGAGGATGAAAAATGTCAATGTTTGACCCGATGTTTAGGTGGAAGACTATCGTGGCTTATCCAGGCAGAGGTCAGCAAGCCCAAAGAAACGTCAATATCAGATACCAAGATGGGCGCAGGCATTCAGGCTTGAGGAAACATGCTTATGCAGACAAACACACACAAACCCCTCCGAGGACACAGTCGGATTCTTGCTCACTTTCCCCCCCACTTAGTTTCTCCTTCTCAAATACTTAAACCAATACATAGTGATTACACCCCTAATGATGTTAAAGTCATCACATGGTATCGCCACTGAGGACAGAGCAGCCTGGCCAGCCTGAGGGTTTGTACTCAGATCACTGCTCCAAATTTCTCTTTACACATGTATATTTTCTGCTTAGTCATTTTCCTAATCTCAGTTTTAACTGAAGAAACTTCAAACAAATGTAAGATTTATACTATAAGTCAAACTTCTCTGAGCATGTTTTAGGTTTTTGTTTTTTAGACCTAAATCAGACTGGAAATGGTTTTGATCTTGATCCTAACCCCCCTGCACACTGTAATTACACTATGTGTACTACTATATGTACTCAGCCACCGTCTATATGTTTTAAACACAGGGTTTTTGTTAATGTCTAGTGGGCCTTTTCATTTGACATGTTACAGTAAGAAAAAGGTGTAGATAATAAAATTTATGATGGCTGAATTCCATTTAGCTGCTTCAGTTTCAGGGGCCCTCGTATTGTTTGTGCTGGCTCCCTGGGACACTTGTATTGTTTGTAACACCTGTGCGTTTCCTACTCCGACAAGTCAACATATCTGCTGTGAAAAAGGCCTACTGCTCAAAGATACGGATACAGTTTCCAAACCAATTCAGAGCTTTTTATCTGTTATTATGAGCAGACATTTAGCCTCCTGTGATGAGTGATGAGTGTCTTAGTGTTCCACCAGAGACGAGAGCAAATCTTCGTATTTAAGGACCTGTTAATTGCCAGCTCTCTAATCCTAATGGGACTCTTAATTAGTGCCTCATTAAAGACAGGTGCACTGAAAAGGTCAAACATTTAGATAGTTGGCATCAATTGTAAGACAAATATACAGTATGTTGTCTGAGGCAGATGTCTATCAGGAGTGATTAAGATCTAGGTCATTTCAAATAAATCCAAGTTATTTTGATTCAAATAATATCTCAAAAACATTTGTTACATTACTCATATTTGTCTCTCACCCATTCTTCACTTAGACATTTACAATAAGCATATAGTTTGTCTAATGTACGGTATGTACAAACTCCTTGTAATAAGAAATGCAGACACATAGGCATTACAAGAACTAACCTGAAGAGCTCTGAACTTGAAACACACTGCGACCTATCTGCATGCAATATTAAAACCACTCTTAACATAATGAGGCCCCTTGCTCTTCAGTCAGACTGCAGAGTCGCTCCTCTTCATTTGTCATAGACTAAAATGCCATCTCCTCAGTTGATAAATCACAGTCGCCAACCTCCAACCTCCCTACTCCTCCCACATGCATTTCACTGTGCTGTTAAGTTTCCCCCACTCATACAACAAAAGCACTCTCTTATCCTTTTTTTGCTTTAACATTTCTGTGTATGCTGTGCACAAAATTATCACTAAAATAACCTGATTCCTGACTATTTTACAGATGGTGATAAATACCATTGTTTATAGAGATATGTCAGTTATTTGACATGTCAAGAACAGAGATGCTATTCAGGTGGTACCAAATGGTACCAAATTTTGGGAATTAAACTCTTGAACTGAGTCCTGTGTAAGAAACATGTCATCTGAGAAACATGTTTGACACCAGAGCCTTAGCAGTGTTTCTATGGCTATCATGATGAGTTGTGATATAGAGGTTTGACCTTCTGAGCTTGTGAACATGGTCATTGCTTGGGTAAAAGCCAGAAGAAAATGGATAACATGCCAGATTAGACAGACTGAGGTCACTTTGAAAACAGACAGACAGATAGATAGATAGATAGATAGATAGATAGATAGATAGATAGATAGATAGATAGAAGCATCTGTTTGTTCCATCAAAGTGTACTCTGTCTCTTCTCTCAGTGCATGCTGGGAAAACCCACCAACTCTCAGGCTTCTGTGTCTCATGGCAGTCATAACGCTGCTGTCAAAGACTCCAGTGTGTGTGTGTGTGTGTGTGTATGTGAGAGAGAGAGAGTGTTCATATGTGGTGTGTGTATTTGTTGTATGTGTTGGTGAGTGTATCGTTTATAGTTCAGTAGTGCGGTGGGCTGCCTAAGCCATAATTCATAGTCTGCACACACATACCCACACCCACACACATACATATCCACAGCATATTTAATGACATCATGATATCATTAATGATAT
The DNA here is from genome assembly GCF_001640805.2 of Lates calcarifer. Classification (NCBI taxonomy): domain Eukaryota; kingdom Metazoa; phylum Chordata; class Actinopteri; family Centropomidae; genus Lates; species Lates calcarifer. The sequence goes on along the minus strand of NC_066835.1, from coordinate 12,364,132 downwards.
CATATTATATGCATCAAGCAAAATGTCTGTGTATGCATGTATGTGTGTGTGTGCATGCAAGGGCACGTTTGTGTATGTAACTACCATTGACTGTATCATAGTCATGCCTATCATAACATTTTCCCTGGGTTTATGTATCAGTGAGCGGGATGTCGAGGGAGTCCTAAAAACAAAGGCAGTTTTCAAAAAGCCTGTTGTCCATCGGGCTGCTGTGATAGCCATAGCAGATGTATAAACACTCCTCTGACTTCCTACTGAGTGTTAAATGTTGGGACGTCACACTAGCGCGTGAGTAATGACATAACATCTGAATATACAAACTTTGCAGACGTTTCATTTGCAAGTTTAGAGAGTGGGGGATAGATTAGAGGATCATTAGGAAAAAGGTCATTTTTCCTCTGAGGAGTGTAGTTAAAATATGGCTCTGATTTAAATGCAAACAACACTAACACATTTGAATGGAAATGTTTTAATCTGCACAATGACAAATAACACGCCAGCGAGAGGTTACTGCAACTGTGTTTATACATCTTCCTGCATTAGGATTTGTTTCGTGATATTTTGTTACCTGCTTATCTTGAGAGCAGGTTTTCCTTTCTGCTGCTTTAAACTCTAATGATCTCTCATCTTTCACTGTTAATCAAAGATGTGGAAGTGCTTTGCTTGCTCCTTTTAATAATCATGAGGTATTTTAAGTAAGTAGAACAATGATCTTGCCAGCACTTGCTCCTTGGCACAGCAGGGAGATGATACATTATGGCCATTTGCTTTGTCTTAGCTCCAATCAGGGTACTTCAAACTTTCTAAGAGTATTACTAGCCTTTTTTTTTGGTTTATGTGCTCATCCATGATGCTGCAAATTGTTTTCTGATTCTTGTCCTTTTTTAATATCTTTTATTTTCCAATAAATAGTTTATCAACAGATTTTTCCTCAGATATCCAGTCTTATGGGTGCCTTATAAACAAAATACTAATAAAATTATAATTGGACAAATAATGCGTTATATTATACAGCATCACATCATGCAGCACAGAAGGTAAAACATTATGTAAACCTTAACTGCTTGGCTAATATGCTTCAGTGTATTCATGGACTAGTACCATTGAAAAAGAGCTCACTTTTCTTCATGATATGGTTGAGTGGTTTCAGTAGGCCATGTGGTTCTACAGCCGCTGGTTAGTGGGTGTATCTTTTGAATGAAGCCATAGGGTGCTATATTTTACAAGCTGTGCCACTGGAGAAAGTTTTTTGTGAGGAACAGGGAAGGTGATTTGCATTTGAAACAGCATTGCCCTGCCCCTTTTTCTGCCTCTCTCCCTGCCTCCATGGCCCCGGGCTAATGCTCTCTTTTCCGTCCCGAGTAGGCCTGTGCACCTGTGGATTAGACACACGCACACAAATGTACACACATACACTCATGCATGCTCTCCAGGGTCCAGCTGTGAGCTGGGGTGGACTGCTCGGTTTAGCTAAGCTAGTAGTCCAGGCCTAATGATGCACGACTGGCCATCTGTGAGCCTCTGCCTCTATGTGATAGAGAAGACATGGAGGAGAGCGACTCATCTTCCACTTCATTTAAGGTAGCGACGCTAATGAGGACAGCAAAAATAACTGCCAAACGTACGTCTCTTTGATAAATTCAGATTCAGACTAACAAGATGATCTTTATGTGACATGTAATGGTTACAAATGCAGTGCAATGCAATTCGTTTGAACTGAATAAAATCTGGGTGTCAGTCTGTTTGATAAGAAGAGGAAAAGGAAATTTAGAGCCTGGGCTGTCCCTCCCTTTTAAAAGTATCTCATCTTTAACATGCTGCAGAAATCATGTTATCATCATCTGATTTTTATTGTTGACATATTTGTGCAAATGTAATTTAATACCTCGAAACTTGATGTAAAAGGAAAGAGCAGAGAGGATAAATGAATTTATTGGTAACTTAAACTGAGTTATGTTTCAGGCAGTACAGTGTGCAGACACTGATGTATACACTGAGAAAAAAAGATCAATCTATTTGTTTTTTCTTTTGACAGGGCCAATACACATAAACATTGTTACTTAAGGAGAAACAGCATATATGGCATCTAGCTGAAGCTGGTTTGCAGGCTGTTAAATTCAGTTTACAGCCAAACACATTCATGGAAAAAACAGTATCAGGATAAAAATTACTGGACAGATAAAACAGAATGTATGCAGGTGTATATGCATGTGTCTGGGTATTTATGTACTGTACATGATTGTGTATACATTGACAAACTGGTTCCAGGTATTCCTCATTGCGGGGACCTAAATGTTATGGGGACTTGTTTTCCTTATGGGGACAAAAATCAAGTCCTCATAATGTTCATTGATGATCATTGAATTTTAAGGTGAGGGCGTGTTTTGAGGTTAGGGTAAATTTAGGTTTAGGTTAGGGTAAGGTTAAGGGTTAGGGTTAGGCAAGTAGTAATTATGGTTAAGGTGTCACAGACCCCCCTGTTGCCTCAAGATTTCCTAGTATTTTCCATTTGTTTCCGTGGTGTTTCCTCCCATGTGTCTGTGTGGGTGTGTGTATGGGTGTGTGCTCTCAGCAGGGGTGTGGCGCAGCTTTGGTCCTTGCTCACCTGCTTCCCATTAGTCATCAAGCTCAGTATAAGAACCCCAGCTCTCCTGCCGCTTGCCGCTTGCCACTTGACTGATCTGCATGCTCTGTGGTATCATATTCTTTGCCAATCAGTGTTCCTTGTGTTTTGAGACTGAGTTACTTCCTGTGTGTTTTTGTGCTTTTGATCGTTCATGCTCTCTTGCGCTCCAGAGTTTGCCCAGTCCACTGTTGCTACCTGCCTCTGCCGCGCTTACCTGTCTTTCCACCTTTACCCTGCAATGTCACTCACCTGCTTCAAGCCTCTGTTCTCTGCAGTTCCCTCCATGCCTCTCTGTTTCCCCTGCCACTGCCTGCCAGTCTCCATACCCCTCACCTGCTCCTTGCCATTCCCTGGCTTCCTCCCTCACCAAGCTGCCACCCTCTCCCAGGATCACAAGTTCCTCTTCATTCGCCATCATCCATTCCCTACCATAGACTCTCTTATTTACCATTAAAATTGCTTATTTTTTATCAGCTGGCATCTTAACATAATGTCAGAGTAGGTCTAAGGACATTAATGTAGGTCAGTGTAATGTTCCCTAAAGTCATGGAGAGAAGAGTGTGTGATAGTTTGTGTGTGTAAGTCAAAGTATAGCATTTATACATATGTCAGGAGCAAGCCCATTTATGCACCTGAATAATGACAAGAAAGATGAATCAACAAAAACATTTTAACCTTCTAGGTGTCTAACAAACTGGCAACTGGGTATGAAATTCAACACAGTGATGCTACAAACAAAACAGAATTGTCGCAGCTATCTCTGCTAAAATATTCAAGGGTAATAAATCAGTTTGTACACATTTTTGTTTTTTCTGCCTTTTGTTTTCATTTTGACAGCCCTAACTTTGGCAGAATGGGCCCCAGCCAGATTTATCAAGGCCATTAAAACACAGGCACTCCAGTCCCCACTGTCAGAATGAACGTGTTCACTTGAATGGAAATGGTCTCTGTGTCGTGTGTTGTACTTTTCCTCACTGACAGTAATGTAATTCAGAGGACCACCTTGCTGTGCCAGTTGTCTGAGTGCCAGGCAAGATTGGCACTTGGGGCACTTAACCATTTAGGGCATTGGTATGGCACCTTTACAAGGCTTCTCATCCATACATCTTGGCGTTTGCTGCCACTTGATGAAGCCAAAACACAGAAGCCGGCTTCTCAAGATGGTGTTTCTGCTCCAATCCATTTAAGGAGAGATTTTTCAAAGCTTTCATCCACAAAAACAGGAACAAAAATCTGTCCTTGCACTTTTCCCACTGAATCCCTGAAGCTTTTGTATCGCTATAATTCCTTCTACATTCTATCTCCATTTAAATTAGGCTTTATTTCTAGTTGACAAGAGAAAGCCTCTTTGATTTTTTTTTTTTTTTCTAAATACACACTCTCCTTCTTTTCTCTGGTTATTCTTAAAAATCTGTGTCTTTAGTATAGAACTTGTAAACTTCAAATACAGCAGAATTGTTCATGTATGGTAATTTCTCTTTATAACAAATGATTAGGTCTTTATTAAACCATTTTCCTTTATTTATTGCTGACTGTTGAGAATCAATGTCTTTACAGTTGGCAGTTAAAGGAAAAGCTTGGCCAGATGTGGAATAATTTACAAGAGTCAATGCGGCCTTTGATGTAGAGTCAAGTAAGGTCAGTTGGTTTCCATGTATGGCATGATCATTGACTTGTGGTTTCCTGTAACACGCCTGTATGAAACATGCAGCAATCACAGCCTGATAAAAAAAAACACAGTCTGCACAGTGCTAAGATAATGACTGCGGGCTGGGGAATATCTAGCACATGTACACACAAGAGCACACACTCACACAGCATGTACTTCATCTTTTCTCTGTCACTCTACTGGCAGAACACTGTGTCTCTACATTTCAGACGGTCGATATAGTGCTTACACATTCTATAGCAATGGAGCAAGCCTGGATTAATGAATGCTGCGTAAGTGAGAGAGAATCACAGCCATGTAGGGGTCTAAGCCCTGAAGGTGAGGTTAGGCCAGTGTGGGGGGTAAGATAGGAATCTGCTGCTGCTTTGCTAGAAGACATTTCTCTACTTTTCTTGAGTCTGTTAAACAACCACATACAAAATAAATGACCAGGACATGAATTATCAGTGTCTCTGCAAACTGAAGATGAATTTCCCAAAAATCTCCCAAAAGATCTCCCTTGATTTGTTGGCCTAAATAAATCTAAATATGAATGAAAAATTATGTCTGTTTTTGATAATGGGATCGGGGAATATGGGACTGGACTATGGGACGTGGAAATAAATATTTAAACATTCTTCATGCTGGTTTCAGTGACACTGTAACTATGCAATACTGAACAGTATTTCATGCACAAAGCCAGAACTGCATGTCAAGAAGATCCTCCAGCAACTTTAAAATATGAATCCGATGCTACTGTAGATCAATCTGATGTTAATTGGAACTGACTCATGGAAAACATGCCAGTGAGATAAATGGCATGGAAGTTAGAGATCATAATGTATACAAGTAAATGCACCATATCTCATTCGAGCATAATATTTACAGCATATTTAAAATGAAAGCTTTACAAATTTAACAAGTATTATAATTATATAGTATAAGTAGCTCTGCTATAAGATGTCAGTTAGGTTATATCCTAAAATTTTGGTCTGTTATGGATCTATGTCTCTGAATATTCATTCATTCATTCATTCATACAGGGGGAGGCACACATCACACATTACATATGTTACATTTGATTAATATTTTGAGTTTAAAATGGTATAAACATGTAATTTAGAACTGTATTTTATTAACACGTCAACTAATCATTTTTATTGATGCTATTCTCTGTGCACAATGATGCACAGTGGGACTTTTAGCTAAGTGCTCACATGGTTGTTTGGCAAGTATAATGTTAACCATACAATATCAGAACATTTCACTGAAAAACACAAATGTCAATCCCATGGTGGCACCAGAAGAAAAGTTAGGGGACCACCAAAAGCAGTATGATTCATCATCTGGGGACCATGAATGTTCGCACAACATTCTGTAGTAGTTTGAGATGTTTCACTGGATGAGGGCAAAAATAAACCATTGATGTTTTTATAGAATTTCTGTGAAATCAATCTTAAAAATTGTTGAGACATTTCTCTAAAAGTCAAAAACTATGACATTGTGGTGGAGATAGAGATATAGAGATAAGCATCATGCTCAGGATACTATGAATGTATATGAATACTATGTATATATGCAATTTCACACCCATAGATACTTCAATCTGAACTTCAGGGGTGGACCAACAGACAGATTGACACTCACTGAACCACACCTCAAGAATGGATAAAAGGTGAAACATGAGGAGACAAAAACCAGGAAGAAACAATGAAACGAACAAACAGAAAACATCTGTTTTCAGGCTTCATATTTTAGAAACAGAAGTCTGAAATTCAAAAGCCTGAATTTGTAGTTGTAGTAGTTGGCTTGTTTTGACAAGACAAGTTAATAAAACAAGCCAACTACTACTCCCTTTCTCTCCTATCATTCTGGAACACTTACCCAGGAGAAGTTGGAAGTGTAGTGGCACTATACTTTAAGCTGCCATCAGTCAACAGGTCTTAATCTGTTGAGTTCTGCTCAATATTCCCCTGGGAGTGAAAGCCTATTAGATTTCACTGATTTGATCTCTCATAGTAACAGAAATACCAACTGGCCGATTGGGATTTTCAAAGAACACTCTCCTCTAATAACACGTTAGAGCTGAGAAGTCTTTTACATTTTCAGACACATGTACAAACACACCTATACTTGGTCATGCACATATATACATGTGTGAAAAGTTGCTGTGAATTCAGACGTGCTGCAGAGCTGGCATGTTACGACTGAACAGCTGTACTGAAGTGATGGATTTTTTTTCGTGTTTTAAAGGCTCAAAACTCAGTCTGAGGGATTATTTCTGCTTTAATGATCTACGCACTGTGCCCAAGTGTATATGAAGTGCAGAGCTCTTATTGCAAGTCATGCATGAAAAGCCGTCGCTTCAGATCTAAATGAGGGTCTGATGTGTATCGGCTTACACTTCCTGCCTTCGGCCCAGTGGTCATCCAATCACCAACCTAATCCCAAACCCAAAAAGCCTCACCCGCTCCCTTCAGGGAAGGTCACAGGTCAGGAATCATTCATGCAAGACACAAGCAGGAGCAGTTTGTTTCCGCTTAACTACCACCTCTTTAGGCTAAAACAAGTCCTTTTTGGTGTCTTTGTTTTTGCCAGTTGTAGACAGGAAAACTGAGCAGAAAACATAAAGTTAGCAGGGCATGGTTGATGAATAATAAAAATGAAAATGTTTGGGGTTCCCCCAACCTTTGAATGCTCTGTCTCATTTGCATCTCTCCTCCACTGGCCTGTCACTAAGACCAATGAAACTGAATGCAGGCGTGTCAGGAGGACAATGCAGGCCAGAGTCCATTTATCTCCATACGTCAACAGGGCTGGTAGAGGAGAGGCTTTCAGCAGGCCACATTCTGGTCAGTTGAAAGAGTCTGCTCCACCAGACATGAGTTAATGGGCTACTGATGGACATTCAAAAGCAGGTGCTGTTTTTGTTAGCTGGAGCTTTGGACAAAAAGCCAAAGGCTACTCCCTGACTTAAAGCTGTAGTGCTTACAAATCACAGCGCAGGTTCAGGCAGCATCAAGTGACAAATCTTAAGTTAAAAAATTCTTATTGATTTCTTGATAGATGACGGAACATAATTGATGTGGCTGTCAATAATATCACCCCATGCCATAATGGTAGTTAAAACTGCCTCTAAAATGACTGACAGGCAACGAGAATAAATGCTCAAATCCTGTGATTGCACATCACAATCATTGTAGTCAATCACACAGTTATGCAACGCAATAAAACTCAATCCAAGATGAAACAAGGAAACTGCCAAGACAATTTGCTAACAAAGACCTGGGGAGACTAACAGACACTGATTTACAACAGAGAGAACAATTAGTGTTGAAAAGGCTCCAATTAAAATGACTCCCTTTGATCAGCGGAGGGAGCGGGGCTTTACCGCGCACACCATCTGCGATAGCGCAGTCAGATCAATCTGAAATGAAATAATTATGGCAAATTAATGGGTGTAAAAGTCAACAATTGATACGCTGAGGATGATTTCATATGTCTAATTGGGAGAGGGAGGAGGATGTGCCTGAAACAGTGAGACGTTTTAAAGGATTAAGGAGATGGAGGGAGAGAGACTTGTAAAGACAGACTGACAAGAGACAAAAGAACAGATAGATAGATAGATAGGTGACACAAAATATATCTGATATGAAATACAATAGAAAGAAAGAGAGAGAGAGAGAGAAGGGAAGAAAGAAAGAAAGCTATGGGTTTGACATCTGCATCACTCTCCTCCCCAGGATATGACTGCAGACAGAGCGTTAAAGCTCACAAATCCCGTCCCAGCAATATTCCATAAAGGTGCAATAAATTCATTATGGATTCAAGAGAGGCTGCAATGCTTTCAAATCATTCCCAATCCAGCCACGATCAAAACCAATGGCCTCAAATCAAATTTGGGCCAAATAACTGTCAAGTGGTGTTGATTAATAAACGCAATACATGTCTTTTGACGTGAAATGATACGGCACAAGAGTTAATGCTGGAAAATATGTGTTCATATCTAGTTTGGAAAACAAAGGAAAAATACAGCAGCTGCCAGGGACTGTTATTGGGTTGTATATTTCTGCTTCTGCGCTCACCTGAAAGCTGTGTGACAGTCCTGGTCGATATTCAAATGCAGACGCTCAAGCATTCTGCAAGGGAGAAAAAAGAGAATAACTGAATAGCTAATGTACCTGACAATGGTGTTGACTTGTTTTGTTGCCTACTTTAGACAGAGAGAGAGGGAGAGAAAAAAAATCTCAAAAATATGGGAATAAACCACGAGAAAAGGAATGAATGGAAGACAAAATCAAACTCTTCAGTCGTTGGAAAAAATTGCAAATTAAACCAGATTTGTACAGCGTATTTACATTGAATGCATTCCTATAATTTCTAATCAAATTATTTTGGTCTCAGATTCCTATGCTTCCTATTTCTGGAATTTTCTCTGTTTTTTTTCTTCTTCTTCCTTTTCCTCCTCAGCAGAGACGACTGGAACACCTGCTGACTGAACAGGTGTGACGATCTTCCAGGGGAAAAAAAAAAAAAAAAAACCACAGGCTCCCGCGCGCTTTCCCTCTGAGGAAACCCAAACACCCGGAGTAACTGAGGTGTTAATTAAAAAGAAAAAGGGAGAATGTTAAAACAGTGAGAAAAAGCACCCCCCCCCCCCCCCCCCCAAGTTCAGCTTGGTTTGGCAGACGGCTGAGCCGGGACGGGAGGTTCACGCTAATTGTCGTAGCCTTTCATTTTGGGGGAAAGGCATGTCAGAATCCTCAGTGGAGGCTAATTTGTAACTTTTCCTCTGAGTACGTTCAGTCGGTCCTTTTTTATGTCATGTCAAATATGCCTTTTCCCCTCGCTTCCTCTTCCTCAACCTCCACAAAGATGCAAAAATTCTTAACCTTTTTAAGGTGTTGAAACCTGCCAGGATCTCGGTAAATGCAACAGCTGTTTTCCTCTAGCTTCATCATTTTGATAAATCACCTCGATGCTTTATTTTCAAGCCAAAAATTTTTACAGCGTATGCGCGTGCAACTGTGGTGGCAATGAATTGCTCAGATCGAGAAAGTGTTTCATATGGTCAAGCCATGTCCAGCTGTCAGATAATTTATCATGCCATTTGGGGTGTTAATTTTGGAAAAAAAAACCACCAAAAAACCAAAACAGGAACTACAGTGAAAAAAGTTTTTTGGGTGGCAGCTGTGATGAAATTAGGTCTGTGAGTAAATGAGGCATCTGAGCATGTTAGAGGAGGTGGAGGTGGAGAGGTGGGGGGTGGGTTGGCACAGTGTGCCCACAGTCACGTTTTCCTGCTGACATCACTGAGAGCATGATGAGGACAGAGAGGCTGCCTCGTTCCCCCTCAGCAGAGGCAGCAGCAGCAGGACTCTCTGTGCTGTCTCACTTTCTGTGTCTCATTCATTTGAATACTGATGAATACACGCAGTCACACACACACACACACACACACACACACACACACGGATGTCTCCTCTATTAAAGGAGCTCGATTATCAGCGATGTGGGAGGGTGGTATGAGTGGGGTTGCGGTGAGCTGACTCACACACACACACACACACACACATGCACACACACACATAATTAAACACACACATAGTGAGTGTTATAGTGTAGTTAAATTGTGGCTGTCATGTACCCCAGCCCTCCCTCCCCCACTCCTCCCCTCCTGTCTGCCTCCTGTTTACTTTAAACTCATGTTTTCCTTTGTGGCTTGTTTGAAGGGGGTGAGGTCTGCCTGCAGAGCTTCACTATTCTCCCAGGAGCATGTCTGTGTTGTGGCCTGCCATCCATGAATGTGTGTTTGTGTGTGTGTGTGTGTGTGTGCGTGTGTGTGCATGTAAGTGTGTGTGAGTTTGCGTTTGAGGGTATGTGTGAATATGGTACCTCAAATGATTTTTCAGTGCTTTGGAGTGTGTTAATTCTGCTGTGCTCTGTTTTCAGTCAACTTTGAGGAGATGTCGAGATGCGTCATTTAATCCTCACATGTGTATTTGTATATCAATGTACATGGTTGTAGTTAACAATAGAAGACAAACACAAACATGGTGGCCAGTCAGTCCAGTGAAAGCTGCTCATGCTTCACATATGCAAATAAAAAGATTCTCTTGTTTCCAACTTGGGTGTCCAAAACACATGCAGAGTCATGTTTCTTCCTGGTTCCGCCTGGCTCACTGCCCATGAATGACAGAACTCTTTGTGGTATATATTTGTTGGATCTAATCATTCAAACTATAATTACAGAAGTATAAGAGTAGTTTTTGAAAGTGTGTTTGCCGCTAAAAGTTTCCACTTACAGTAAATTTCCTCTGTAAATGCCATTAAAAGTACACACTTGTCAATTACATAAAGTAACAACATTACCTCTTTACATGAATAGAAAACATAATCTGTATCGGTTTTCAGGAGACTGGGTTGCAACCTAACCTCCTTTGCTGAATATAGCTGGCTACATGAAAATTGCTGGCCAGCTTGGGTTGCTAGACCAAGATTTGTTACATTTACTTTCAGTCTGGAAACACACCCTGCACTTTGATAAAAATAATAAAAGCAGAATCATCAGTACCAACCTTAAGCATCCTTAAGCATCTCCTTTTCTGCACAGCTTCCTTAGCCAATATTTAGCTCAAATCTTTGATGTCAAAACTTGCCAACTCTATCAGAGAATCAGGAAGCACTTGCTGCTGTGGCCCTTCAAAAAAAATGTATATCTAGTGTTGCTGCTTATTGCCTTTTCTTGCAGCAGTCTTGCAGTCTTGCAGCAAAATTTCAGCAATTGTCAATGGTCCATTTGCCAAAAACAGACTTAAATATCATTATAAATACATACAAAATGGTAGGCACATGAATTGTTATTAGTTATGTGCACGTTCTGGTCTTCTAAAGCCTTTCAGGATAAACAGCATATCTCATTTAGGTGTTCTGAGTGCTCTACCCATGCAGAATGGAAACAGGTGTTATCTGTTGTCAATAATTACTATGTATACCTCTTTCTCTCTTGACTCTGTGTGTGTGTGTGTGTGTGTGTGTGTGTGTTGTGTGTGTGTGTGTGTGGTCCCATATGGTTTTGATGGGTATTTGGACAGGTGACAGCATGTCAAAAACTTGAGAAGAAAAACAACAGGCCTGACGAATTCCCCCATGGGCTGTTTTTGCAGGAGAGATTATATCTTTCATCCAAACTAGTTTGTTCTCTTACACATTGTGGGCTTTCTATTTGATTTTTCAGTGGTTTGGCTTCACCACAGAGAAACATCACACTCTGTGTTTTCTTTTTTTACCCTTTCACTGTTTTGCTGTTTATCCTGTGTGTGTGTGTGTGTCTTTCATTGTGTTGTGTTCATCTCTGGATAGTGAGGAGATGAAAAGAAGTCACAGTCTTCTCATGGCCTCGATGCAAATTACACTTTTATTGACTCCATCAAAAGCACAATCCTGTTTTTCATGCACTGAACACAATGTTACATCAAGGCTACTATATACTTCACAAGAAGCATCTTTTAATAACTTCATATCTAAATAAAACAAAGTACTTCAACTGGCAGGTTTTTAAAAAGGATAATAAAAAAGGATAATACAGTAACAAACTGAAAAGCCATTTGCTTTTCAAGTCAGGGGGGCTTAAGTGTGAGCATACTCACTCAACAAGTGTACCGCAAGCATCCCAAAATGTCACTAAGCTCTGAATACAGTGCTTTGAATTGAGTGTAACTTTTTTATGGTTTTGCATTGTGCCTCAGTGTTCAGACTTCCTGTAGTAGTCTCTCCAAAACAAAGGCAACAATGCTTTTGCTGGTGCAACCCCACCTCCGCCTTCCATGTGTAACAAATACTTCCCCAGCGGACTCTCCCCCGGTGAACACAATCAAATAAACAATACGGCTTCTTTTACTGAAAACCAGAGTGCCTATTAGAGAGAGCAAACGACCTGATTGTTGATTGTGTTAGCATGTCTGAGTGCCTCACTAAATTGCCCACAAGGGTTGAACGCAGGAGAGAGAGTATAGGGAGGGGAGGGAGCAGAGAAGGAGAGGGAGGGGGAAAAAAAAAAGAAAAAACAAAACTCTTGACTTCTAGATGAGAGGGAATAAAATGAGTGCTCGTTTTGGAGACACGGGAATAGATTAGCCGGGGTTCTGGGGTTGGAGTGTGATTACAGAGCTATTGTTGTTGTTGGAATATATCATATCGCAGCGTCTCCTGCAGCCTTGGCTAAATAAATCTGTCGTAATCCCCCTGGTGAGCCCCGGCGGCTTCGCGCGCGCCTACTTAACCAGGCTAATTAAAACTCTTCCTTGTCTTGCTCTCCCCCAGATTTGCATGCCAGCTTCTGTCTGTGAGGTTGCAGAGGCTCCATTGGTGGGATGCTTCTTATAAAGTAAAACCCACCACCACCACTTCCCCTTGGTTTCCCTCAGTGCATGCACACACAGAAAAAAAGAGAAAAGAGCGGGGGAGCAGAAAAACAATGTGAAAACTTGCCAGGAAATGTGCGTAGGAATTGTCCTTGTGTGATCTAAATGTGGGGCATTTCATTGATGACCCACTTTATCAGGAGGCACTGGGAAAGATGACTTCACACACACACACACACATGCACATACACACATACACACACCACTCAGCTTTATCAGTTCAACAATTATTGTCACCGGGCTAATTATGAAAGGCAATTAGTACTGCTTACATGGCAGGGGAAAGAAAGATGGAGAGAGAGAGCGAGGGAGAGAGGGGCATGTTTTTTTTTCCTCAGCACAACATTTCAAGATTTGCATCTCGAAAATTGGATAGAGGGGAAACGTTGGGGTTTCCTGGGAAATAAAGTGTCCTCACATGGGAGTGCTTGTCACTTAATCATCTGGATTTGTTCAAGGTGACATGGGGATGCACTTGGGAGCCCACGGTCCAATTCCTCCTCTGGGGGGTGGAGGGGCTTAATGAATGGATGTGTCCTCAGGCGACCTGTGAGTTCCACTCCTTGTGGTATGAAAGATAGATGAGGAATTTTATGGCATTTTTTTCCCCTTTTTTACTTATTACATTGTATACAGTGGAGAGAAAGATGAGGATGATGGGAAATAAAGAGGATGACATGTGGTCAAGGTTGTGAGCCAGGCTTAAACCCATAGTGCTGAAGGAAAATATCTGTCCTCCCTTGTCAAAGTACAGCAACAAGGAGCAGGATGTGTGACAAAAGAAACATGAATGATAGACTAATGGATATTTTATTGATCATTCTGAAGTGAGCTGGTCTGGATTTAGTGTCCTGTTCAAGACATGTCAATTTTGGAATTAATATATTGTTACAGTTCCCATCTGCATGCTATTATTAAATAATTAAACAAAAACAGAACAAGATGTCACCAAGAACACCTGTAAATGTGTGTTTAGCTTTGCTGAAACACACGCACACAGAAAAATGTGATCAATGACAGTTTGATGCAACAGAGTGAAGGTTTAACCTGCTGAGACCAAGTGGATCATCCAGCTGTGACTGTCACCATAATATAGGAACAACCACTGAGTGCAGCCTCACACAGCCGTCCCACTAGATGCTCTGTCTTGATGCAGTTTGTTTTGTGCGAGCTTTACAGTAGTTGTGCTTGCATGTCATCATAAAAGAGTCACATGAAACTGAAGTGTCCATATGAGCTGATCCATCAAGATGTAAGAATTACTTCCCTTTCCCTTTCTTCTTTTAATCATCCGTAGCCGTTGTTTTGACTAAACACAACCACACACTTTGAGCTTTGTAAATTCAGTTGATTTGCGATTGTGATCATACTGATGAAACAAAAAATTTAAATACCCCATTAGATTAGACAGTTATTTACAGCCACAGGCATGCCGCACACATGTAAATGATTGCTTTATGCATGGGGGTATTAAATCTGAACACACAGACAACTATGTTTTTCCTCTGTCATTATCTGAGTTGAGGCAATCTCAATCATTAATCTTAGAATAACTTCTCCAACAACTTTCTACAGATGACCAAAAAAAAAAAAAAAAAAAAAAAAAAATGCTGGTGTACACATCACCCTCCAGAACAGTAGCAGACAGTCCTCCTGTGGTGAAAGACAAGCACAGACTAAACATGACAATGTTGATTGATTGGACCGTAGATCCTCAGCTCCCTGCCAGCGCTTTGTGTGCCCGCCCCCATTTGTGTTGTGAAGTCATAATGTACCACAGTGCTGCAGACAAAACATGGGGAGATCGCTAAACCAACACCACTCACCACTTGATCTGAGAAGAGAGAGAGAGAGAGAGAGAGAGAGAGAGAGAGAGAGAGAAAGCTGGACAGGACTAATGGAGAACTGCTGTGCCTCACTGGAGCGACTGGCCTAATTGGAGCAATTGGAGATGGACGCTCACCGCCATCAATCACAACACCTCAGATGGGTTTTGGAAGGATTTCAACAAGGGAAGAGGGACAGAGAAAGACTTAGGCGAAGCATGGGCAGCCAGGTGCGCACTTAAATGTGTGCGTGTGCGGAATTTGTTGGTGGTGGTGGGGGGTGGTATGGGGCTAACTTGACGCCTTGCCAAAAGTGGGATTGTCCCTTGGTGAAACCTGAGGCATTTGAAACAGCAGGCTGCAGAGACGGCAGGCCTGGGGTTTAGAGGGAGTCGCGGTACTTTGCGGACTAGGAGGGGTGCGTGTGGGGGGGTGGGGGTGGGTTGGTAACTTGTCATCTGTAATGGAGGAATGTGGGGCCGTCTCTCTGGGGCAGGGTATTCCCTTTCACACTTGGGCAGAGAGAGCGAGACAGAGAGAGAAAGAAACGGCAAAGGGGGGAGAGGGAAGGGCTTGGGTGGAGCTGGGCCTCTTTCTCAGACATTTTGAGGGGTGGACGCCCTGTTCCAGTGGCCTATTTTCAATTCCTATAAACTCCTGGAGAAGCTGAGCCTTCTCAAGGTAACACCACTGAACAAACTCCTGACTAATGCAATCTGAGCCCTGAGCACACATTCACCTAAATCTATTATGGCAGATTTGGTAAATTAAAACCGGCCTGGTTCATTCAACTCTAATCAAGTTTAGTCAAACCTGATTAATCATATGTTATCCAATCAGTCAAATAAAGCCCAAACAGACAAATCCAGACAGCTGTACAAAATGTGGTCAAGTAAAACAAAAGCAACATTCTTGTAATCAGTCCAAAACAAACTGATTACAGTAATATTTAACCACATTAATTGAAGAATTCTGGAACAGGCAAACATAGAAAATCATATTTATTCAACATCATGCAACCCTGGAAATACATCAGAATCTTGTGACACCTTTTGAAAAAAATCTTCAACCATGTAGCTGTGATACTGGTGACAGGTTCATCAGACAGAGAAAATGGGAAATCTCACAATCTCTGTGCCTTCCTAACAGTTTCATTTGTTTGTTTTGTTTTCTTTAAAAAGTCTCGAAGATGCACGACTTGTGATTGCTTGGCAGTGTCTCTGAAACACACGCGGCTGGGGCCTCAGCTGCTGCTACGGGACAGTGAAAGTGCAGCAGAGGGATGCCCCGCAGATGTTGGCCCACATGTGTTTTTTGAAGGATGTGTGAGTGTCGACGGGCGAAGGATAAGCTCCAAATGTGGAATGCCATTAACAAGATCAATGCCTTCCTCTGCGAATATGGTATGTTTTCATGTTTTATGGTTACGGGTTTGAAGATGGAAGTGGTGATGTCAGGTCGAGAGCCATCTTGGGCGCCGGGGGTTCATCTGCGGTTCATTTCACTCGAGGCTTCCTCCTGTGCGAGTGGCTTTGGCGTGACTCTTGTAGGTGTGTGTGTGTGTGTGTGTGTGTAAATGTTTGCGAGTCTGTATGTGTTTGACTGTGGGTGTGTGAAGTATCCAAACTGTGATTCACTGTTATCTGTTGATCTTCTGTATCTCGATATGCCCACTCACGCTCTGTATCCTACGTAACACTCACACAAAAACACACCTTTCTCATTTCATCATGCTCTTTTATTCCCTCATGATTAATCTTCCTTTTTAGCTTTAAATAAAGACAACAGAGAACATACTGTATTTACACAATGAAATAATTAGAAACACTTTTTGACAAGTGTTTGGGAAAGAAAACAACAACAACAAAAAAACAGGGATTCGTTCAGATTGGAGACCTGCTCTCGCCACCTTTGCCCCCAGCATCTGTCACCGACATCAAATGGAAAACTTAAAAAAAAAAAAAAAAAACTAAACAAAAAAACCCCCAACAACTGAGTTGTATTTATTTTGGTGTAATCATTAGGATTAAGCCGGTGCAGAAACGCATTAATTCCTAATCCTTCCCATGTCCCCTCTCCCTATCCCATCTTCTCTCCCCTCCCTCACCTCTCATTTCTCCTCCTTTTTCTTCCCTCCCTCTCTCCCCCATGCTTTATAGCACCAAACGCTTTTAATTTGTCAGGGAGGGGTGTGTAGGGGTTCGGGTGGTGGTGGTGGTGGTGGTGGTGTTGGGGGGTTAGTTAGAGGCACTCGTTCAGAGCAGCTTTGAGCCTCTGCCAAGCTCTCGTTCGCATTGTGCTGCTTACAGCTGGGCTTGCCCTCCTTCCCTGCTCTCTCCCTCTTTCTCTGCTCTGTTCTTCGTCTCGCTCTCTCTTTTTTCTTTTCTCTTTTTGTGCGTGTGTGTGCGTGTGTGCGCACGCAATGCTGTCTGCTTTTCTTGATGGTTTCTGGTACGGGGAGTTGGGGGAGAAGAAGGGGGTCACTTGTCATGGGGCCAACTTTCAGGGCTTCCATCCCTTATGCATGGACACACGGGTGTGTGCGCACACACACACACACACACACACACACACACACACACACACACACACACACTCCAGTGGCAATAAACACCAGGGAGGCAGGACAGGGAGGAGGGACAAGGGTTGAGGAGAGAGACAGAAGGGGGAGAGGGAGGGGGAGGTGAATGGGGCAACATGGCACACTCTTTTGAGGCAACCCAACAGCCTCACTTTCACTTTCGCCCCCTTTCTCTCTTTCCTCTTTCTTCACTTCCTCAGTTCTCTTTCCAGGTTTTTAGAGAAGTCGGAGAGTAGAAAGCAGAAAAGAACTAATAGAACAATCTTAGACTCTCATTAAGTCAGAAATAAACTAAGACACAGTCTACGAAAGTCATGATCAATGGGTGAAATAGAGTGAGAGAGAGAATAAAAGAGGGTGGTTTCAGAGATTGAAAGCATGAATGCTACAGAAGAAAAAGGCAGAGTTAGAGAGAAAAGAGGGAGACAGATGAAATGAGGGAGATAAAGAGGGGCAAAACGAGACGAAGAGGCAGCAGAGAAACTCCAATAAAGGCACAGATCAGATAACGGGCGTCTCTGAGGACTTCCAAATGTCCTTTTATCTCAGCAAGAAAATGCTGATATTAAAAACCAGACAAAGAGAGCGCGCCGTCATTTACTGCCTTTACCAAGAAGTGAGTTATTACTGTAAATTGGATCAAAAAATACTCATCTGGGTTCATCTCCAACACACTTAGTGACTAAAGTTTCCTCTTCCGATGTCTCATTGTGTGTGCTCTGACGGTGCATTGTAACTGCTGAAAAGCTTCAGAGGAAAGAGGACTGACACCTTCGTTGGATAGAAATCACACACGTCAGGGCTCGCTGACTCATCCTGTGGGTTCGTTTAGTCAGTCAGGTCACCCCACAGTATCAGGTGTATACTTTGTTGGATGCCAGATGTCGCCCACGAGTGTGAAAGACACATTTAGTTCTGTTTGAATGGAGAAGAATAGAGGAAAATTCTTTATTTCAGAATGGGAGATTGTGCCTGATTCAAAGCGCAGTTTACTGTAAAATGTTTCGCTGTTATTGTTGGTTAATGGGTGCGTAATGGCTGATGAATCCAGTGCACTTGTAGAGGTCCAGTCATGCATCAGTCTTTTAAGGGTGAATCTTTTTGTGAAGCGTATTAGACGTTTTATTGCTCAAGATCAAGTTTTCAGTTTCCAGCTGGTTTGATAATTTGTCAGGTTTCCCTTTTACGCAATCTTAGCCACTTTTTCCAAAAAAAAAAAAAAAACAACAACTGTGAAAACAGATGACTAAGAAAGAGGAACATGCTGCGGGAAACATGATGACTAGCGCTCTGTCATCCAGGCTAATGAAATCCTGAATTAAACATCTTCACAGCCATCAGCTGGTGCCGTATGTGATGCTCAAAGTGCCACTGCCAAAGTAGAAAAAGAAAAAAAATAATCATTTAATTTGAATAACAAATGAATCCTTTTAGTGGGAGTGCTGCAATTTTCCTCAACGTGTGTGGATAATGATCTGACTTCCAAAGGGATCAGACTGAGTCAGGT
Organism: Lates calcarifer; assembly: GCF_001640805.2. Classification (NCBI taxonomy): domain Eukaryota; kingdom Metazoa; phylum Chordata; class Actinopteri; family Centropomidae; genus Lates; species Lates calcarifer. The sequence continues at coordinate 12,345,521 of NC_066835.1, read as the reverse complement.
AAAGGTTACATTACCATGACAACTTGAAGAGGAGGCAGTCGATGGAGCGGGGTGTGGGTGCAGATTTCACTGAACATGGACTCATGAGAACCAGTAGGGAAGGACAGCATGGCTTTGCTGTGTCAGTCCAGGCCTTAAGCTTTGGACCTAAGTCAGAAACAGAGCTTCATAGTCAGTTATATCAAGAAAACAAAAATAAAGAGACACCTGACACCTCTTTTAACCCCACATTTTAACTTATAACTGTGTTAGACAGCAGCGGGTCACACGTGTAGCAACACAGAGAACTATTCAGCTACGTAAGAAACACACACTCAGCAACACGTGGAGGGAGCTAAATGAAACAATGTGCTCAGGATGTACTCAGCAAGCATAGCACGTATGTAAATTTTGGCTTGACTCAGCTCAGCTCAGAGCGGTTCAGGCTCAGCTCCCCCGTGATCTCTGCTTCCAGCCTCTTTAAAAGCGCAGGAGGAAACATGACCATGTAGTGACTCCTCTGGGCTTACACTTCGCCCCTAATCGCCTGGGAAAACAAAATCTTGGAAAATGTAATGTTTATACTTAGGTCACATTTACACGAGAGCCTCCCCCACCTAGACCCTGCATTAGTTTTTTGATTTTTCCTATTCTTCTTGTCGTTGATCATTGTTGATTTTCTGATTTGCTTTTTGTTGTTGATGCCTTTGAGGTAATTGTAACAAGCCCCATTTTTTTACTACCCCACAAAAGTTGCTGTAAACCTGATTTAAAGGGCAATGAAAGGACATAACTTTGATTGCAGCAGTTGCATCTATAAGCGGCAGTAACTCCGCAGAGGAAATCAAATTATTCCCTCTAACTCTGTCTCTAAATGAGTTAAAAACACACTGCTCCACAACACCAGCACACCGAAACCCAAAAAACTGACTGGATTGATGGCTCAGCGCTCTGCGAGAGGCTCGAACTTTCATGCAAACTTAACATTTGTCAACAGATCATGACTCAAATCCATTTGCTTCAGCTTTACTGTCCTATTTTTCATCCTCTCAAGTTTTATGCTTCCATGAAAGGCTTCAACTGCTGTGGCCGGAGTTGGCGAACTTCCAGTCATGTGCTTGCTCTGCTGTCTCTCTCACTCCTCCCTTCGCTCTTCACTTCAGCTCTCGCCAGTTCCTTTCTGCAGTCTTCATGAACGGCTTGATATTTCTCTCCTCTTTCACTGTTTGTTTCAGTGAATTCATGTGCTTCTTTTCATTTCTTAACCTACGTTATCATCCATATCTCCACCCCTGCCCTGAGGCTACCTGTAACACTGCCTGCACAACTTCCTGATCCCTGCCATCAATCATGCCGCTCCCTTCCTCTCACCAGCTTTCATACTGGCCTAAAGCCCTTACTCCCCATTTCACGGATCATGGACCTCCTGCATACTTGCATGTGCTGTCGTGTGTGTATGTGTGTGTGTGTGCATGTGTGTGTGCGTATATTTGCATGAATGATGAGAAACAGAGACAGAAGAGTGTAACTTGATCTCTGGACATCTCGAGTGCTGTGCCTCTGTTTCGTTTCCCTTGAAGGGATGTGAATGGCAGACAGGTGAACACACCTGGAGCCCCGAGGCGCCTCAAGCAGGCAGACGTACACACTCACACACACACACCCTCTCCATTCCTGAGCCCCTCTCTCTAATGCCTCTCTTAAAGCCCTGGAGTTAAGGGGCAGGTCTCTTTGGTGTCTCTTTTACAGGGTTGTGAAGTGTTGACAGTTGCATATTACGGAGACAAATTGAGGCCTCAGAGTTTGGTGCGTCTCCAGACGTCGGTAGATGGATGTTTCAAGACACAGTGAGGATAATCTAGATTGAATCTCAAACTTTTTTGGGAGGAGAAATCTCTGACATCTTGGCTCATAGTGTGCTGGAATGACAAATGAGGACGCTGACACAAAAGCTGCCAAATGATTTTTTCCAAAGTTTTATAGGTGCAATAGAAAATATCAAAAGTGATGTGGTGCATAGAAATGACAAGAATGGGCAGAAGTAAGAGAAGCAGTAAAGATTTACAAAGTGTGGAGCGCCAGTGAAACAGCAAACAGAAAGCTAAATTTACATCGCTTTTAGTCTGATATAATAGTGTCAGACTATTTTGGCACAGGAAATAGACTCTCTGGAAGTTATTTTCACAGGAGACGGCCATCTACATGGTTAAAGTAAAGGGTGCTTGGATACATGGTGGTCAGGTGGTCCTCCTCAGATTTGCATATAAATACTGAGATTTTTTTTGCATTGGCGGCGGGGGGAGTGGGGGCGAGGGGGGCAGACGAGGGTTAAGTGGTCGCGCTGAGTTGGTTTACCCAGCAAGCCTTGATTTAGTCTGTGGTGAAGGGTAAAGCTATCATTAGGAACTCACCAGGCTCACCGCCGCTACACACTGATAATACACCAGTCTGGTGCAGTCTGCCAGAGAGGAGCAGCTCAGTGCAAGTTTGTTTGAACTTCTCCAAAATTTCTATTAGTTTCTGTGCTCCTGTTTGCATAGAGAAAAGAAAAACTCACTATCTGCAGTGGTCTTTAAGCTGTGGTTGCTGCATACATATGGATGGATGAAAGGTAGAGTCATTGCAAATACTTTGGCATATTGCCTATACAATTCTAAAATACATATATATGTATATATATATGTTATATGCTGTGTAACTTAAAGGCTTCAAAAATGTCTTCCATCTCTGAACCCACACATTCAAAATAACTGAATACAAATAAAATGGTAACTCCACATATAAATGTCAACACTGCTTCAACAATGAGAGGAAAAATAACTGTATTCCTCTGTATTGTGATTATAAGTTCTTTTGCCCCAACCTTTCTCAGAGTTGCGGGCCCACAAAAATATTTTATATTTGAGTAACCAACTCAACTCTGCATCATGTATGCTTTTGTTCAGCAACAACCCTCTCTTGCATACTTTGACACCTCTGAGCTCATGTTTACTTGTCTTGTTTATTTTCAGACATGGCCTGAAAGTATTGCACCATCCAAAATATGAGAAGTAACTTTGAAGACAAGCAGAACCAAATAAGTTAGAATAAATGGCATCAAATAATAAGGTCCAGCTTGAACTTATAGTAGCCATAGACTCCATAACTGAAACTACCGTGTTCTCTTTATAATAAGTTTTATCTATTTATAGCCAGAGCCACTTGTGGTCCCATAGTTGGCACTGCATCTATAGTGGCAGCACATATAATTAGCAGTGTGTGAATGCATGTGTGTGTGGTTATCGGTATAACTAATGTTGTGGGGACCTAAATATATTTTCACAGAAACATTACAGGGACTTAACTTGTATTCCTTATGAGGACAAAAAGCAAGTCTTTTAAGTGTAAGATGAAGACATGTTTCAAGGTTAGGGCTAAGGTTAGCTTTAGGTTTGGGATTAAGGTCAGGTTTGGGCAGATAGTAGTTATAGTTACAGTTAGAGTAAGTCTCCAGGAAATGAATGTAAGTCAATAAATGTCCCCTGAAGTCACAGAGACAAGACTGTGTGTGTGTGTGTGTGGTGTGTGTGTGTGTGTGTGTGGTGTGTGTGTGTGTGTGTGTGTGTGCTAAAGGAAATGGAATAGAAGTGGCAAGCTTTTTCCTGCCCCTTAGCACCTCTCTGCCTTTGTCTTGCATTTTAAGAGGGGTTCAACCTCATTGTCGATAATAAACACTACAAGGGGGACTTACCGTGGCCCACCCTTCACACACACACACACACACACACACACACAGACACACACAGAGAGAGATCCTCAAATGGCATAATTTGAATTTAAATAGAAGTGTACAGTATTGTGCACTGGTGAGTAAAGTGCATCATCCATTAGTGAGGACATCCTTAGGTCTCCTTTAAATAACCCTTTGCTCTGCCTCGCCTGTGCTCTCCCCCTTTCTGTCTTTGTTAGGAGATGACAGGACAACAATGAGAAAATTATCACAGTCCTTATTCAGAGTTTTTTTCCCCCCTCTGCTCGCATAATATTAGATTGTATAAAAATAATTAACCTGGGCTGGCAGAATTAAACAGTAGTCTCTTTGGAAATGAACCAGGTTTTAAACATGAAGTCCAGGTTTTGACAGTTAAAGAGCCATACCAGTGATTTTACATGTTTTAACCCATTACACATCACATATGATTTACATTATTACTGACTTAATTGGCTTGAAACTTGCTTGAGATAGAGTTAATCAGTTAAAGTAATCTGCAATTTTTTTTACTTTTTGTGTGTGATAATGTTTTTGTGTGATAATTTCAAGAGAATCATATTCAGAATACAAACAAAAATGAGCTTTAGTTAATTCCTGCATTGTAAGAGTTGTCCTTTAGCTCTGAAAGTCTGTGTACTGGAGCATACTTCAACGCAGAAAGAAGCAGAGTTTCCAAAATGGCTCCCATGCACAACTGCTTAACCACACAATGACAACATAACTGACAACAATTTAGGTGAAAATTTGTTTACAGCCAAGCAAGTTTCACCCCAGAGCAATTTTAATTTTAACACTCTGGAATGATTGGAAGCAAATGGCTGCAAAAGAGAAAATGAAATCAATCTAAAAACTGATAGAATGATTTGGAAAATAGCTGAAAGTAAAAATTTGAGATTTTTTAAGCTGTAAGAAAAAAACAACAAGCGCATGGGTTGTCTGTACAAGCAGCTTTGTATGATCCATAGTTACATTTTATTGTTAGACGACCTCTAGAAGCTGCAGTAATTCTGACGAGAGCAAAGATGGGTGTTAAGTGACATTAAGTATGTAGAGCAACAAAGACCTGGGAGACTGCTGTTTGTCTTTTATCCATGACCATTCCACAAGCCTATGTTTAGCCTCATGTTTAGTAATGTAACCATGACAATGAAGGTCCTCTAACTTTAAGGAAGTACTTTCTTTAACCCAAACCATGATCTTTTCCTAAACCTAGCCAAGTAGCACAAACAGGTAATTTGATTCCATTGCACTGTTACTGCAGACTCCACTGCAATTGTGCATGGTGTTTGCATTTGACAGCTGTGTGTAAGTGCAAGTCCATGGATTTCTTTGAAGAATTGGATCCTCAAGCTGTCATAACCCTGTCCTGAGTTATATATATTCAGTGCTGGCTATTTCTTTTCTTTTCACACATTCAGGATATTTGCAGTTCAAGGGCAAATGTTTTACATCACCAGCGAGCACACAGCTGTCTTTAACTAGAAATGAAAAAGACCAGTTTCAGTTTTTACCCATGGGCCAAAAAACCTTAAACAGATTACACTATATGTCTCTTTGTTTGAAAGAACAATTGCAGTGAATCACATCAATGCTTGAACAATATACTCCAGATTCTGATCATTTATTCAGAAGCCTACAGCATGTGGAGAGGCATCCGACTAATTCTCCACTGGACTGACGTTCTGCGTTCTAATGTCAGGGACAGGAAAAAGCTGTTATGTTATCTTGTCAAAGCATAGGGGCCATGCAACAATGGCTAAACATGTCCGCTGCCAAAGGAAACGTTTTATACGTAAATTGGGGGTTGATGACATATATTTGATGACCGGAAACAGTTTGAACTATGAGCCCTAACGCTTCAAAGGGATCGGGTTTCCTCACAAGTTTATATCCAGTTCCTCTCTGCAATGAGTTTTTAGTAGTGTGGGCTTGGCTGAGGGAGAAAGGGAAGGAGAGAGGAGATTTCACACACAGGGGACGGACAGATGTAGCCCTACACGGGGCTTGCTCGCATATGCACGCACACTCTTACACACATGCATGCACCAGAGCTTAGACAGAGTGCTTGCACTTCAAACAAATGGGACTTCATCAGTGTACATCAGTAATGGTTCCAGGCTGCCCCAGCAGCCCTAATCATTTCCAGAGGGAGACATAGAGCGAGAGACATGGAGAGACAGAGTTTTTTTTCTTTCTTTTAGCTAAAACCTCTGCTGCACGTGTACCTTGAGCAAATCAAACACTAATATACATATACATATGGGATAAATTCCAGCCTGTTAGCAAAGACATATGAAGGACACTATGAGGAGAGCATAAAGAGCTGCGCTTCTATTGAGGGTATGCACTATGCACTGTGGTCCCCCCCCCCCCGCATGTTTCTGTGTACATTCAACCTGCACAGGATGCAAGGTATAAACATAATCCCCCAGCGACTACAAGTTAACCTCATGGTAAGTCAGGTGAGTCATGCAAACAAAGATCAGTCGAGGTTACATTCAAGAAACCGCAAAAGACCTCATTGTTGCAAACAGCTGGCTTGTGTGTGATTTGGAACAAAGTGTTGCAGGTTCGCCTTGAATAGTGATGTTTTATCTGAATCCCACTGAAGCCAAGACGTCCTTTTCTTTATGTCCAAAACAAACACAGTGTTTGTCGTTCCCTGGGAAAGTTAATGTGGTGTGAATATCCCGAGCAGAATCACTGTGTTTAGAATCAAATGAAGCTGGAAATGGCCAGGTGCTGTAGATACAAAAAAAAAAAAAAAAAGAACAAGTCATCAGTCGGGTCAATGTAGACTGCAACGAAGATTGTGATAATGTTTGTGCACCTGTGGAAAATCTTCTGTGAAGAGCACAATGTGTTCTTAATTTTGAAGGGAAAAAAGAGAGAGAGAGAGAGAGAGAGAAAAAGAGAGAGGCAGAGTGGGAAGTCCTCTCACTTTTATCCAGACTGTTGGAAAGCAAGGAGGAAGGCACAGGAGAGTTCTGGCAAGATACATTGCCATCAGGGGAGTTTGTGCAGCTCAAGAAGCAGCGGATTGAACCACTTAACTATCTGAACACAACGTGTATGTACACACAAAACACGCACAGAGGATAAAAAGGGAGGAAGATGATTTGGCTTCTATTGTAGTCAAGGTTTGAATGAAATCCAACAGCAAGAAAAAAACGGGACATTTTTTCCCCCCAGATAACAAGGATAAATGGATGGATTGTTTCTCAGACACAAATGGACAGATTTGAGAGAGAGAGAGAGAGAGAGAGAGAAAGAGAGAGAGAGACCATGTGTGGTGACAGTTGGTCCCATCATGTGACGCCCCCTTTGGCAGACCAGTGGGATCTGGGCGTGCTGGTTGGCTGCTTGTCACCGCTAGGTCACGCCTGATTGGACAGTGGTCAACGACACAGCCACACCCCTCTGTGGGGAAGCTAATCTCTAGGTAGCAGGTCCATAAGATATAAAGCAGAGTGTATGTGTGTGTGTGTGCGCGTGTGAAAGAGAAACAGAGACGGGACCCGAGGAAACTTCCCTATCGGTGCACACACAGTGACACATAAATACAGTATCTTCAACACCACCCACCACCTTTCCTGTTGTCACACGCAATCTCTTCCTCTTCTCTCACTACTCTATTTACACACACACACACCCACACACGATACACCCACACAGAAGTGGTGAAACAACCCCATGTGGGAAATAATCTGTAACACAGATTCCCTGTGATCATTTTGATCATTTCCCAAAGAACTCACACCACAGAACATCTGACAAATGATGTGCTTCCATGCTATAATACTGATGCAGTTTACAAGCCATTACTGGCCATAACATCCACGTGGTATTCCAGCTGACACACAATTTGTGGTTACAGCTCCATCGCCTCAACAGTCAAAACACAGAACAGTTCTTGACAGTGTATTATTACTTACCTTGGAATGTAGACACTGCTCTGCAGCCAGTGAGAGGAAAGAGATTTAGAGCAGAGGGAGAATTCATCAGCCGTCCTGGCAGCTGAGGAAAAAGTGATTGTAATCAAACGATGGTTGCGTTCTGTGAGCTGTGCTTAAGGTGACGCACCATTCTGGTAGGAAATAAACACTCCAAAGCTGTGGTGTCTGATCTTGTTCTTCCACTTGTTTTATGGGTTTGATTTCAGTCTGTCCTCTTTTATTCTTTAATACATTTCTTTATCTCCTTTATTTTTCCTCTGCTTTCTTTCTTTTAAATAATACATTAGCAGTGTGTGTTTTTTTCTTTCTTTAACCACAGGCAGGCTAAGTGTGCACAGTCATCTTACATATTAAAGTACAGTTAGGAAAGCACAATGTGTGTTTCATATGTGAAAATGATATTATATACATCTGCAAAATGCAGATTTTGACTAGCTGTAAGGCCTTGAAAAATATGATAGCAGGCAATTCAGTGCAGGAACTTCAAGTATTCTGAGCTGCATTTTTTAAGTCAATCTTTCACACTAAAAAATGTCTGCACTTTAATCATCTCATTCGTGATAAATCAATCATTTGTGGCTAATTGGGTCACTCAGGTTCACACAGGTTATCAGTGTTGTGGGGAACAAGCCCATTAACATAAACCAAAGTTTATGGCAATTACCCTTAATAATGTAGACAGAATACAAGGCGTGTCATTTTGGGAGCTGACCTACATTGTGATTAAAGTGAGAGCTGGTTACAAAGTAAAGACATTTTTAAATAAAAACTGATAAAAACTTTCTTAATATCTGGAATGATGCAAAGGAAAATGTGATTTCCACATCCACAAATGAATCACCCAGTGAAAACCTAGTGAAAATAATACACTGAGGCATCACTCACGCTGTATTTGAGTCATATGTGGGAAAGCATAAGGTTTTGTTATGCTGCTACCAGAGTGTAACTTGTATCCTCAAAATGACTTAGTCATGACATTGAGAACAGATGTCCAGTCTCTTCCTCTTTCTCTACTCCTGCTTTCTTTATCTCTGTCATTTTCATCGCCCCCCTCCCATTATATGAGAAGTGTGTGTCGAGCTTGTCACACAGAGTATGGCTGCTTATCTGGGCTTGCTTGTGAAATTGGCCACGATGCTCCAATGATGTGGTCAGACAAGCTGGCTGTACAAAAGACAGGCAGAGGCAGAAAGGAGGGAGACAGAGAATCAGAGTGAGGAAGCCTATTTCCTGAGAAGAATATTGATCTGATCATCTCTTCCTCTCCTCTTCCAGCTCTAGCGCCTTTCCCTCAGACAGTCCTCGGAGAAAGAGGTTGAGTGACAAAGACGGGGGGAGTGGATAGAGGCTGAGAGAGAGAGAAAGACAGAGTGGAGGAGACAGAGGGAAAGAGACAGATAAGGGGATGACGGCGCCACAGCAGTATTCTCTCTGCCGGGCCCACAGTTCGGCGCTATACAGCAATAGCACAGGGAACAGATTAATAATATATCCACACAATCTTTCAAGTGGTGTGGCTCCCAAGCACTCCATTACAACCACAAGTGCACAAGCTGCAGTAAAGCACTTTAGTCAGCAAGCCCTCGAAATGCTCAATCTGTCCATCTGAAATGCACACCCCTCGTGCTCAAGTTCATCACTATCAATCATGAGCTATTAGGCCGGAGGAAAAAAAAAAAAGCCACAACTGATAAAACCCCACCACCACCGAAGTACGTCTTAATTGATGCCTCCATATCCATCCTTCATATCCCCGTGGTGCATCGCTGACGTGATCTACAAGCTCATCGGGAGGAAATTAACCAACTCAACAGGCCGGGTTTCATCCGGCGAGACGACCAAATAAATATCCCAAGCCATCTTGACCGATCGCATTACAGCACCCGGCCCACTTCCTCTCACTCTCAGTCTTGATTCTCCTCTGGGATAGGTGAGCATTTTAGTGCTGCAAGGGTAGCTAGTGTACAGCCTCAATTATCTTTATAGTAGCATTGTTGAAACACTTAAGTTTAGTATGCTGCATTAGTATAATCTACTCTGCATCTGGGGCACACAGGGCCATGATGTGCTTCAGACAGTCGTGCAACCCAGATGTTGACAATGCACCTACTAGTGATATTGGATATCAGTGTACTGCTGCCATTGGAAACGTCCACCCATAGTCTTAAAACTTAGAGTTTATTTTCATAAATACGTCTGGTAACTGTTCATCTGATCATCTTCTGAAAACTGGAAAATAATGCACAATTGCCACTGTATCAATTCAATTTAGACTTACTTGCACATAAGTGTAGAGTTGGTGAAAAACTAGAGCAGGCTGCTGCCCATCTTCCATTAAATACATTCCTTTTTACATTTCCTCTTTGGGGTCATGCAACAGTGCTCAGGCACGTAAAAAAAATGTACCTCACATGACAACTACAAGTCAACTAACAAACCCAGTGATAGAAACTTTTAGATGTAAGATACATCAGTTATTTGTAACTACACTGAATAATCTAAAACTGCCTCAAAATAGGCCCTCAGGCCAGAGTAATGACCTACAGGTTTATGAGCGTATTCGGCGGGGCCTCTGCCATCACCACCCTCCTTCGCCGTGCTGAAAACCTGAGCCGGTTTCCCCCTGCTGCCATTGGCATGCACGCTGCTAACCTGTAAACAATTCATGAGGGCCCTCTCCATATTTCATGGGGCGGAAATGGATGTTTCGTGTCAGGAGTGAGGGAGAGTGGAAAAGGGGAGAAACAAAGCGTCAAGATTGAGCAAGGGACCGGTGACAAGAGCTAAAGCAAAGAGACGCAGGGAGAGGGAAAGAGGAGGACGATGAAATAGGAGGGGTGGAGGGTGGGAGTGTGTGTGTGTGGGGTGGGGGGGCTAGAGAAAGAGAAAAGGAACTGAGGAATCTGTACAATCTGTACCATTGATTCCCCCACAGCTCATCTCAGATCTCTCCACAATTAACTTCCACCTCACCTCATTCATTCACTGGCCTACCCTTGACAGTATGTGGAGCTTCTTGGACTCATTGACATTGGCTAGTGGAGGAGAGCGAGAGAGAGGACGGAGAAAAATAGAAGGGATGAAACAAAGGCCAAAGAGTGGAGGAAGAAAGAGAGAAGAAAGACAGAGCACGGAGAAGGAATGAGACACAATCACTCGGCTTAGCTAATGAATGTACAGCGGCGGGTGGCGGCTCCTCCACAGGGAGCTGCCCTCATAACCGGCAGGGCCTGGCTGGGTGTAGTAATTGAAAGTAATGATAATTAATATCATTGGCATAATCACCATTCGTTATTACAGGGAGGATGTTTATGGCTTCCTCTGAAAGGGAGAAATAAGGCACAGTTTGTTCAAAAGAAGGGAATCTCATTAACCTTTTAGCTATCCTAATCTTGTTTAATATCGGGAAGCAAGAAAAGCGCTAAGTGTTTTGCAGGAGAGGCTAGGTTGTTATTAATAAAGATTAAAAAAAATAACATTAATTTATATTCCAGTGCTTTTCCTCTCCGCTGAACTGAGAATTGATGCTAAATCTGGATAAATTGGGTTTGATGTCATGGATAACAAGTTAGGGATTAACACACACGAGACTCCTTGCACCAGTGGAATATGCATTTTCAGATATAGGCAGCCATAATATCACACAGCAGAGTATTTGAGAGGCAAATTATAGTCAAATATAGGAGATAAGCAGTGGGCTATGACCAGGAACAAAGTAGGTCCTCAATTTATGGTGGCTTCTGGTTGGTGATGTATCAGCCCTACTAATGTTGTCTGAGTCTCTGTGGATTTGAAAAGGAGAATGTCAAACTTACTGCAGAATAAGCGAATGCATATCATGAATATATTTCCATTTGTTTGAGTCAGATATATCATGTATTACCATGGGAAACATGGAAGAAGATTAGTAACATTATGAATTCAGTGGAATGTGATACAGGGCCGAATTGGTAGAGTTAGCACATGTGAGCAATCAGACTGACTTCACAGTCACATGCACTGTATTTTTCACCATATTCAGCAGCCACCACTATGTACAAGGAGAGGTTCTGCAGTGTGTGACAGACATCCCATGGTGAAGATGGCACTCGGGCGATGACGAGATTGAAGCATGCATGCAAAAAAAAAAAAAAAAACAACAACCAAAAAAAAAAAAAAAAAAAACCCACCTTTCTCCCTCACGTACCCTCTTTAAAAAACCTATAGTTATTCAGTTAGCTCAAGTACAATTACGTGCCTTTCAATTGCAAATCAGAGTGGGGCTGCGAATCCGAATAGACAATCAAGCAAGGTCGCTTCCAAAAACACAAGCCTCGCGTTAAGCCAACTCCAGCCTATTAGGGAAGGGACATATGTAGCTAAATTACACTGTGCACCCAGGGGATATGCAAATGTGCAGGACCTCCCACATGACTTACCTTCTTTTTTTATCATGCAAACCATGTTGGAGTGATAAGCCTCCTATGAAAAAGCACAGGGATATTGCCTCTCTGTGCAAGTCAGTGTCTCTGTTTTTTGTGTGTGAGGAGGTTATCAAATGCTTTCCTAATAACCAAACACTCTAACTTTGGTAATGCCAAAGGATTAATTAAATTGTTCCGATAACAGCAGCTGGATTAGCAGCACATTTAAAATGGTCACTGTGAGAGGTGGTGAAAATGATTACTCAACTTTCTGTTTAGTTTGTTGCAGCATGCAGTGAGTGGGAACAGTAATTTCTCTGCTCTTACCAAACAAAATGAAAGCACCAGTTATCATAATTATCATCCCATCTCGAGCTGTTGTTTAAGACATTTGTCACTGATTTCAGATGTACAGTAATTTGTTTTTGCACAGAAGTGGCTTCCCCTGCATTTTGAATTACACCTCTGCTTCTAATGGGGCTGTTGCAGCAAGGGCTTCTTCGAATAATTAGATATTGATGTGTATCGATTTGCCATAATTGCGGGGATAAAGGGAAAACTCGCAAGTAGCAGCTTCTCCTCTGTCGTTTTTTCTTTCTATATCCTGCCTCTCTTTAATAGCCTCTATTTTCAATATCTCTATCCTAACCCAAACCCTCTGTCTTTCATTCTTGCTTATTTCTCCTGCAAGCTCACCCCCCTCCCGCAGACCACCCAGACAGCCGTCCCTGTGTGCTCCAGCTGTTCCCCTGCTGTGGCTCGAGTTTGTGTTACTTTGTTTCCGCATGGCTACGACTGAGGCGGCCCCCACTGCGACCCATCCAACCCCCGTTTTCTTTCTCCCCTTGCTCCGTTCTTCCCTGTCCCCACTCCACCCCACCCCCCTCACCACCCACCTCCCAACCCCTGTTCTCTGCCTATGCCCTCAAAGAATTGGGAAAGGGATGGCTTTTGTGTCCGGTGCAGGTGTCCCGGGCGGGTGAAAAGGGGCGCAGAGGCTGCGGCTGCCTACCGTCAGGGAGGGAGGTTATTCAGCCTCGGATCCCCCACCTGTGGCAGGTCTTGACCCACATGAGTCAGCCAGTCACTCCTGGGCTATAGAACCTTTGTGGCTGAACGCTATTACTCTCTGTGTGGCTAGATACACACAAGAGACCTGGCAATGCTGCAGCGCTGCTCGTTCCTCATGAGTGATTTATGCTTAGTTACTCATCCACGCCGTACTCCAGTCCAGACTGGTTTGAGGTGAGAAAGGGGAACAAGAGTCTTGAATGATGTCAAACCGAATGGGGAAACTGGACTTAGATCAGAATGGATGAGTAAATACAGATGGCAAAAACATTGTACATGAATGAGAGCCACATGGTGATGCTATTAAATTTCAAAACACTGCATATGTGAAACAAAACAGAGGCAGGAATTAAAATGAGATAATCGAAGTTCTTTGGTCAGAAATCAGCTTGTTTTTCTTTAACTGCATGGGAAAATGTTTCTGACTCCCTGGCTCATTGGCATCACTGTAGTAACGTTGCCAAGAGGTGGTGTTTGCAAAGACATGGACAAATCTATGAAAACTTTTGACGTTGCAAGTGGAGAAAAAGCGAAATGTTATGCTTGCCTTTAAGCAACAAGACCACTATGGAGAATGCTTAAGCATTTTTTTTAAAAGTACACTCACTGCTCCAGACCATTTTAATGTCTAGTTTTTCCACTACATCCTAAGTTTACCAGGTTAGACCTATCTGGGTTTGCAGTTGCAAGGTGAGCTTGGGGAGAGCTGCCTCATTAGTGAAACACAACAACAGCCTTGGGGGCAGAAATAACAGCAAGTTATCCCTCGACTCTGATCTTCAGACGGTTTTGCATTTAGCTTCCAGATGGGTCAACTTAGGGCACGGTGAAGAGCGTGCTGATCCTAGTTACGTGCCCTGAGGACAACTTCACCCCGGAGCCCGAGGGCGTGGATATTCTTCTGCCGATGGTGCTCGGCTACTCCACAGCCACCACACAGCTCAGGATGTGAGATACTCAACATGTGAACTGACTCTGAAAAGAGCCACTGCCAAAGGGGGTTTTATTGTATCTTTCAAATCTACCTTGTAGTTAAGGTTCAACCCCAAACCTCTGTCTGTTTGTGCTTATATTTGACAAACTTGATGTGATTCTCCATTGCTGGTGCCTGTTTTGTTTCGGCAGGGGATTTCTCATGCTGAAGGTGTCCAATTATCCATGGTAGTAGAGTGGGGACTCTCAAGTCCCTTCAGAAGGGGAGGTGTGTGTCTGTGTATATTATCTGTGTGTGTGTGTGTGTGAGGGGGGTTGTTGAAAAATAAATTGTGTTTGTGATGTTTGTCTCAACGAGTCCCTGAACACTGGATAGGGAGAGGTGGGGGTGGTTGTGGAGAAGGTTAACCTCACTTTAATGAGAGTACTTATAAGATTCAACTTTTGGCAGAATAATTTAAAGCCGCCGTGACCTCCAGTCTGTCTACTATTGACAAGACTGCAAAAAATTCCTCCCCTTCATAAGATTTCTTGCAACCAGGATAAATATACAGCCGCTATAAAACACTCTCTGAACACAAAAGTTCTTTAAAATGCCTTAATCTTCCTTATCTGCATGTAGCAATCAAACTTTAAATTCAAGTTAAATGTAATTAAAATTACATTATTTGTCTTTCCTTTCAGCACTTGTGTAGGCTTTAATTAAAAAAAAGAACAACAAAGTAAAAGACCTCAAAGTAAGACAACAATTCCTCTTCCTCTGGTTCTGAGGAGCTTCACTGAAAGACCAAAACATGAGCAGAGATTCATGCACTTCCTCTTGAAATAATTACTGTTGAATTTAAAACAAGCCAGCCTTTCTATTGGAAACAAAACCAAAGCAAAAGCGAAGAGAGAATTATGAAGTAAGATGTCTTGAGATAGTCTTGCATAATCAGCAGTAAATATTCCTTTTATTCTCAAAACAACTCCAACAACATTTTAACCCTGAATATAACATCACCCTGACTTAGATACATAATTTTTACAGTGCAAAACTGCAAATTTCTTCTCTTTCCCTCCCTTCGTCTCTTTCTTTTATATGTAGTATTCAATATCTTCGGCGCTCGTATTACTTAAGGGTTTTAACAGCCTGCATGAAAAGGAGAGAATTGTATAAGCTGTGATTTTACTGCTTCCTTATCCACCCAACCCACCCTGCCAACAGTGTGGCTCGCTTGTCCCACAGTATCACACTCAGCGAATTAATTCCACCCTCCCACTTCCCCCCGATGCACACACACACACACACACACACACACACACACACACATGCACACACGTACTGTACCTCCCCTCCCCTCTTATTGAACAATAAACATAATTTTATGAACTCTGCAGACAATAAGAACTGAAGAATAAAAGACCAGGAGTAGCGTTCATGATTCCTCCTTTAAATGCCACAGAGCAAATGCCATTCTACTTAATTTGAGATGTTATTCTATTTCACTGCTAAACTAAAATTTATAGGAATGTCTGAACTTCCAAGAACTGTTGCACTGTTGCAAGATTAAAATCTCCTCCTAATCGAGCAGTTTGAACTGCTTGATTCCTTGCCAGGATGAAACAATTGTTTTTAAAGTAAGTTCATGGGAACTGAGGGTTGATTAAAACACCAGGTCATTGTCAAACTAAACCCAAAGGAAGCAGTCTCCTGAAATACGAGGCAGTACATGCTGTTAAAAAAACCAAACAAACAAACAAACAAACAAAAAAAAACCCACAAACCCCTTTAATTACTGGGGAACAAAACAAAAGGTGACAAGGCTGAGTATTTTCCTTTCTTTATTTCTTGTTTTCTTCTCACCAGATGTGATCACAATCGCTTGATTTTTTCCTTTCTTTTGAAGGAAACTCCTTTGGGTTTATTTCCACAATGTGCAATATTTAACCATTCAATCTTTCAACATTAATTTGGGATTCGTTGCCCCCTCCTCCCCTCCTTCCCATCCATGCTGCCCAGTAAATCAACCCCACCCACCCTCCATCCCTCCATCACACACACACACACACACACACAAACAAACGCTGATTCCCCCCTCTTCTTGGCTATCGGACATCAATCTAGCCAGCACCGTCTGCTAAGCCTCACTGGGCAATTAACCACATTGAGAGTGAAAGCTCTAATCAATCCCTGGCCTTCTCCATCACACACATATATAAATGCACGCACACACACACACACACACTCTTAAATCCATTGGTGTAAATGTCTCAGCCATTTATACAAGCGCAGAGCAGTCCAAACAGCACTTTTGAAACCTGCTGTCCCTTCAAGGACACGCACCAAAAAATACTGACACAAACGCACTCTTCTCTTTTTCTTGCATAAATTATGGATAAAAACAGATCAGTTGCCTAAATACTTCCCTGCATTTGTCCAACAAGTTTAGAGCCTCTCATACTTCACAACAGCCTCTAACACATAGGCTAGATGTCATCATCATGCTGGAGTCAGCAACAGTTAAAAGTTACACATTTTACCCCACTGCTAAAGCTTTTTAATATTAATTAGAAAATACTGACTTTGTAAGCAAGATGGTTTGGCTTTGTCAGAACAGAAATGTAATTCTCTTCCCGTTACATTTTACAGATCTGTGCAGGGGAAGTCAGAGGCTAAAAATGTCTCTTCAGATCCTGCAACCCTTTTTCCTGTACATGGTGTGGGCTAAATGTGAACCTTGAGGAGGGCTGCTGTGAAATTCAGAAATCCCTCCACAGCTTGTCTCATTGATTCATGTGGGCCTAAATGTCAGCACCAGCAGGGCAGAAGAACCTGGTAAACCTCCACCCCCTGAGAGCACAGGGCGATGGGGGCTAAAGGTAGTGCGCTCCACGGCATCGTCTCAAAATAGCCCGCTTGACTCGGACACTGTCGGAGCACAAGACATCATTGATTGGGGGGTTAGAGGAAAATGCTTATATAAAGGTACTGCTAAGACTGACAATATTTTTTGATATATATTGTCCATGGATTTACCTGTAAATAAAGGATTAGGATTCATTTTACTATGCATTAAACATGCAGAATATTGACCCGTCAGCTATTGATTTGGTGTCTTTGTTCATGCATTCATGGGTAAGTTCAGTGCTTTGATCATTTGGCGCGTTATGCTAAATCTACATCAAACACAGAGGAGGAATCGATAGCTCTTCCTCGTTACATGAATGATAATGAAATCAGCATGATTGCGCGGATGCTGGTGATCGATTACAGTCCAGCTTTTAGGGGTTCAGGGAGATTCTGAAGCTGTTGTTAACATTTTCTTAGTCATACCTTTACACTGTTTTCCTCACACAGAGCAAAGACATGCATGGAAAGTGCCTTTGATTCTCCAATTTGCCTGTGGATGTGAATGACTGAGGTCAGCTGGGATGGATCCAGGTCTGGTTCTACAGGGGTGCTTGAGGGGGGCTAAACATTCTCAGACTAATAAAGAAGCACCCTCAGATGACAGTGGAATAAAACTTTTGAAAAACATTCCAAAACAATTTCAAGCTGAGGGTGCGCTAGATGAAAGGGCTCACAAAATGTCAGTAGGTTTGAGCCTCTCTGGGCCACATGTCTGTATTAAACTTCATGGCAATTCATCCAATTGTTGGATGATACAAGGTGCAATCAAAAAGTTCAGACTATACCTATAACAAGCAAAAACCATATCATAACTTAAATTTGTCTGCCATCCCCTTTGCTGCAGTCACCTTGTACAGCGATACACTGAGAACAGTCTTTTTGATCGCACCTTGTGTTTCAGTCTGGACAGAAGTGGTGGATTGACAGACAGCCTTGGTGCAGTTTTTATGTGACAAATTCTGGTCATAGGTGCCTAATGATGGGTCAAAAACTTAAATATAATTTATGATGAAACATTACAGTTAGAGCCCTCTTCAAAGTCATACAAGCCACAACTGAATCTGTTTTTGTAACACTACACACACACACACACACAGATATTACTCTTAACTACCTCCCGGGTTCATACAGAGCAACCATCCCACTCAGTATATTAGAATAATGACACAGCAAGCCCACTTCTAGTGAGGGTGGATGAGGACATCCAGTCAGTTAACAGTCACTGCTGAGTGGATAAAACAAAAGCATGACTATTACCTGAGCAAATATGCATGAGTGGACAGATACACACATTTTCTCAAGATGTTGGTGTATGCTTTGAAATTCTGTAGATATTCTGAAAAAGTGAAGATATTTGCACTTGAGCAAAAGTAAATTAAGTAAATAAAAAAGGTAAAGTTAATCATTAACTTCTTGTTGGACATCTGCATGAAAACATGCTGAGACAACTGATCAGTTCAATGGGAGCAAAGAGGACTGAAGTTGTGTAGCTGTGCTGGGGGATCAACATGTACAAGTCACATTTACAGGTAAGAGTTTGTTTATTTTAGAGCAGTAATTCACAAAGCGGGGTGCAAATAACCCTGAGTGTTCTCCTGCGGGGCTCCAGAGGGGAGAGCTTAATCTGATAGCTAATGTATTTATTATGAGCCCAGGAAAAAAATATATAAAAAACTACTCTGCTCTGTTTACTAGATTTGAGGCCTTCCACACATTCATTTATTGCTAACTCAAGTTTTCTCAAGTGAATGAATCTTAATAGCACCGGCATTTTATAAAATGCATGTCCATGCGCTAATGTTTAACCACATGGTTAGAGTTTTTGTGGGGGTGGTGTGGAGTGTGGGGGTTGGGGTCTGTCATTTACATAAAAATTTGGGAACCCCTACCTTTTTTGCCCTCTGTAGCTTCTTCTGAGAATTCTTTATTTAGCTCTGTTGAAATGTATCTATTTTTTGCCTTACAAATAATATTACCACAAATACCATTATGGCAATGAAGGCATGTGATAACTCCTCATAAGTTCATGACAGGAAATGGAAAAAAAAAAAAAAAATCTAAGGCCATTCCCCATTGAGTTTATAGATAAGGCTACATTACCACCATAGGAATATAGGAACACTATGACAACACAGGATTTAAAATATTACCAGGGTAAAGGAAGAACAAACTTAATTGTGACCAACCAATCAACTCTTTGAAATGCATCTGAAACACTGATCCTCAAAACTGATATTACAGGAATTTAAATGCACCATTTAGTGTAAGATTACTATAAAGTGTCCTTTACAGTTACCACAAGCACAGTATAAGCCCATAAAATAATATGGTATAGGAATATTTGGTTGTGTTTTGTGTTTAGGGTTGTCTCATAGGGATTTTGAAGTTACCGCTGAATGGTGAAGGACGTGATAGGCTGAGAGGCAGAGACTGGGGAAGAAAGGAGCTGCACTCAGTCAGTAGAGCAGTGCCGCTGGAGAGCTCTCTCGTCGACCGCAGGCTCCAGCCAAAAAAGACGCGACCTAACGTTTTATTTTTAATTTTATTTATTAATTTCTCACCGTACCTTCACCTCAAGCAAGATGTAACTCGTTGACATCACTTCAACGTATATTCATGTATTTGAAAAGAGCCGGGAGTGAGTGCGCAGAGACGAGAAGCCGAGCTGTTCTGACGAATGGAACTTATTGTTGTGCATTTGTTTTGACTATGTTATCCCCAAGTGGGTTTGGGTTCAGTCCGTCTCTGTCCGTCGTCGACCCTTGAATTTTGGGATTTATTATTCCGAATAGTTTGAGGGGGAAACGCCGAAAAAGGAGGATTCTGCAAAGCCAGCAAGCTTTTCCTTACAGAGCCGGGGATTTAAATCGTCATTTGGTGGTGCTCCGGCGAGAGGCGAGAGTCAAAGAAAGAAATTCATGTGGCCATTCTCTCTATAGCCAAACATTTTTGGGGATTGCATAATGAGCAAGGAAAGACCTAAGAGGAATATCATTCAAAAGAAATATGTAAGTAAAACACACCTTTGCCTAAAAATGCTCTCAAATGCAGTCGCTCTATTCAAGTTTGCCTTGCTCGTCTCGATGAAAATGCATAAACTTTCATCACGGACTGTGAAGGTTACCATCAGGCAGCTTGTGTCCTATTTGGGTCAAATATCATATAAAAGCAAACGGCATAAGTTACCTCAACGTGTCAACAGTTACATGGTTTTTATTTAAAGAGACAGCAATGTTTATTCAATGTCTGTGTTGCAGCGTTTCTTCGACATCAGACATGTTTTAGGCTATTTGAACATCGGGTGCTTTGAGGGGGGGAGAAAGATTGCTTCGCTCGTTTTGAGCCGTTTTAATCGGGTGATGGGGGCATGCATCGTGTGTCTTGGCTGTGTGTTAAAGCTGTAAAAGGTTTTAAAATTGAAGGACTTGGCGAAGTGTTAGCAGAAAAGGCTTTTGTTCGCTCTCCATTTCTTCCTATTCAGAGCCGTGAAGACAAGCCTGTCGGCCATGGCTCAGCTATTTCGGCTTCCATTTCGTCCCATGCTGAGCATTTTTATCTCCGCTTTAAACTGAGCCCTTATCTCAAGAATATATATGTAAAACCAGACTGTTGCCGAAGCTCATGTGTAGAGTTTGCGTTGGAGATAGCCCTGTGTCTGTCTGTGTTGTGTATTTTTTGCTGCGAGCCTGGCGACCCGACATGTTTCGCGGACTGTTGTGGCTCTTTAATTTTCTCCATAAAGAGTGAGGGAGAGCTGGAGGAAAGGGGGTCATGCAATTCAGCATATTCGTTCAGTTTCCAGCACTTGAAACGGTGCGGAGAGAAGGGAGGGAGGGGGGACACTCATTGCTTTAGCTGTTTATGCGGTCGTCTCTGCCATTAGCCCCTACTATTTATGATAAGTCCGCCAGGGTCCCTGTACATTTTTGCAGTCTCCGTGTGACCTCTTTGAACAGAACAGATATTGCAGTAGCCCGCTGAGGGATAACTCCATTTTTGCAGCACTACGGGGGATTATCTTACAAGCGTTTGGGTCTCCTCGTCCTCAGCTACCGAATTCATATGAAGCACGCACATTACATGGTCGATGTGACTGAGCACAGTTTCTGTATGATCCAGTCCCCCACCTTTTTTTTAAAGCGGCTGTGTAGTGCAGTCGCATTGCAGAGGCTCATGTATGAAGCGATACCAAGAAGCGACCATTTTCTTTCTGCAAGTAACACTGGTGAATTTATGGGGAAGAGGGCTGTGAAATAAAATAGTTGACCCACACTTGGGCTCAAATTGTAGTCGTCTCGGTTCAGGCTTTGGTCTGTTGAACACCTATTTGTCCTCCTTCATGAATGAAACAAAGACTTGACTAAATCTTGCAGAGTGTGAATGGCTCAGCATATCGCACGACTAAGTTACCATGTATCGTTTTTCTCGCCGCGGCCCTCTGTGCTTGGGCTTTAAAGTTTGTTGCACTTCTTCTGACGTATTTATACATTGTCATTGTGAATTCTGGTCACGCGCCTTATGGACACAGTGTTGTGTTTAATTGCACGAGGCATATCTTGTCTGAGGCTGAAGTCAGCAGAGCTATAACACCCCCCCACCCCCACACCCCCCCAAACAACATGTGCAGTGTATCTAAGAAGAGTGTGCTTCCCCTTGCAGACACTTTTGTGAGTAAACAAGTCGAAAACACAACAATTTTTTCATATTTATTTTGTGTGCTAAAAGGAAATGTTAGTAAAGGCCGAGCTGAGCAACAGGTTTGTATGAGCAAGCAAAAAATAGACTACATACAAAGATGCCTATTTCCATGTGTTCAGAGGGTTTCCTTTTAATTTAAATGAGGATTTTTCTGTTTCTCTCAACATCAGTAGTGCATTTAATATTAGCAATTTAAAAGTAATGAAGAGGCTGAATGGCATTTTTCTCAAGAACTTTTTTCAGTTTTTCAAGTTTTCACAAGGTCTCTGCCCATAATAAATTTCCTCATAAAAGTATAAACAAATATGTAGGACACTTAGCATCACCCACCCCAGAAGAGCATATTAAGACCTATCAGTTTTATTATGCTGTCTCTGGTCCACTTCTGTGTATGGTTCAATCTAAGAGGGAAAAAAAATTACCCTCTGCTAAATAGGATGCGATGTAAACACATCTGTATGTCCTCTTAGGGACAGCATACATTGTGAGTGAATACATGTTTTGGCATAGACATTTATTTGTTGTAATACAAATGTGAGCCTTACCGAAGAAGACAGACAGATGTTTTAAGTGACTGAAAAAGTAAATCTAACATGGAACACAGCATCTGTCTTGTGTAGAACAGTTTTTACTAGACACAGTATATTCTCCTATAGTCATCAACATCCCATAGTGTCCTTTAGTCATAGTCAACACTGACTTTTTCAAACATTCAGCCATGACAGTGATTTTTCTCTGGCCATGACTAACTGTGCTTTAAATGCCACGTGTTGAGAAGGTGGGTTGAGTATTACTAAGATAAAGTTTTTGATCCTGCCAAGCTGTTTGTAAGTCTTCCTCTGAATTGAGGAAGCAGGATGTGCCATAGAAATAATGACTAACCGAAACAAAAGTCCCCGCTTAAAATTGAGCCAGACTACAACGGCCAGTGGTGTCACACTCTCTAAAAGTGGATGTGCTTTTTTTTATTTGGTCTATTCATAACTTGGTTGTATAATTAGAACTGGAGTGAGAGAATAAGAGTTGGGGAAATAGTGTGTCTGTGTGCCCGACTGCAGGATGCATGTTTCTGTCCTCTCTGTGTGTATGGGTGTGTGTGTGTGTGTGTGGGTGCATGTGTGTCACATCTGTCATGTGTTTTCGGCAGCTGCAGCTGATGCATGTGCTGAAGTCTGGCCTGGACCAAATAAGGCTCACAAATGGGCATTTCTACAACAACCTGGAGGAGTCCAGATCCCCAAGCCCCCCCTCCAGGCTTTGAGACAGGACTCTTGGCCCCCACTGAACACCCCCTCACCCCCTTTAATTAGCGTAAGACAATTATACATGCTTGGCTTAACCATTTCCCCTGAAACATGGGTGTGAGTTGTTACCCCCCACCCCACCCAACAAACATCCCCTATCTACAAATGATATTAAAATTCATTAGTCATAAAATACTTTAAAAAGGGGGGATGAGTCCTTAATAAAAGCAAACAAGGCAACAAAATTGTCATTTTCTACCAGGACTGATAGATGTCATTGTGAACAGAACCTAAGAGAAAAGCCAAATTGCCCCATCAGTTTTTTTTTCTCCAAAGATGCTTTGTCACTAATGTCAGGTTGAGTGACGCTACAGGAACAAGCATGCACGCTTTCTCTCTGTGCTCCTGTTAAAATGATTTTTAAAAATGTGTTTTTGTAGGTTTATTTTCTATTTGTTGGTGCCTTTCAAGCTAGCGGTTGAAGGGTAGGTGACATGTAATGACTGAGGTACCAAGAGCTAATGTGTGGCAGTGTTGTTCTGTCTAACGAAACATGACACACACTGTGTGTGTGTTTGTGAATTCATGTAAGTGAGAATAGCAGGAGAGCGCGGCAGAGTGCAGCCAGGGCCATTTTGTGCAGAGTCGGCTCTTCCTGTAGGCCCCAGCTGGGGCTAGGCCTCTGATTCAAAGGTTGTGTGCGAGTGTGTGTTTGTGTGCATGTATGGTGTGTGTGGGACAAGCACAGCTGCTGCAGGGGCCTTTACAAATGTAAAGAGGCTGTCAGTGTTTGTTTCATCAGGCGCACAACTGATGAGGGCCAAGTTGAAAATCCATTGCACTGTGAGTGTGTGCGTTGAGCATGCACAAAAAGAGGAAACAAAAACAGAGAGTGGGGGCAGAATGGGGAGTGCAAAGGCACAGACTCGCCCCCTCCTCTCCTCCTTTTCCTCTCTTTATCTCCCTCTCTCCCTGTCTCTCTGTCTCACTCTCTCGTTCTTGGGCTGTCCAAATGAAATGTGGGCCTCATGTAGGACCATGAAGAGCGGGTCACAGGGTTGTTTTTTCACCGTGCCTGAGCCTCAATGCGCTTCATTTAACCTTATGTTTCAATGCAAATTCTTCTTTCATAAGCTCCCCTCTCCTCACGTGTGCAACATGGCAGGGTTCACTTTGCAACCTCCCCGTCACTATGGCTACCAGGGCAAACCAAAGTGTACTGTGGCAAAAGCAATGTTTTACTGCCTGTTTATTTGACTACGTTCACTATGGTTACGTTCCACGTGGCACCTGTGAAAGGCAACCACGGTAAAAGATAAAAGTGCTTTCCATATGTGCTTGTTCATTCTCTGTGTTGCTGTAGGCAAGGCAGCGTTTCTATGAATGATGCATGCAGAGTAGAAACTGATGAGTGTTTCAAGTTTGTAACTAGCAGGATGTAGCAGGGCTTGCCTTACAACTTAAAATGCAACAGAGGACAGTACTTTTTAAATTTGAAAGTAGCATCACCTAGCCTTGTTGTGTTATAATTTTTCATCAGTGGGGAAAAATCAAAGCAGGGCTACTTTGATTACGTTGCCAAACTGTTTCAGTGTGGCTTAAAAGTAAGTGCCAAGAATATAAAAAGTCCTCATGAAGATTGCCAGCAATTTGCATACAATGGAAAATAACTGAAACAAAGCAGGAGTTTATGTGTCACTCAAACTGTGCGGAGAAAACATGATGTGTTCTGCTGCCTCATATCTCTTTGTGTCTTAGTGACAGTAACATTTCTAGTGCACTGAAATTTGTCTGGTAATTAACTGTTGCCAGGCCTCAGTTCACATGTCCCCCCTCAACAATTTTGTGTTAACGCTGGGAGGAAGCAGTCCTTCCCACGCTGCAGGCCCAGCCTCACGTCCCTTTGGCCTCATCTCTCCTCTCCCTGGGCCTGCCGACTTGACAAGCGCTGCCAGAAAAATTTCTGGGAGTGAGGCTGGCGAGCCCAGCCTCTTTTTAATTCAGCCTTATTTATTTATGTATTTATTAAGTTTGTGCTGAAATGAGGAGATGGGAAAGCTTTTTTCCCCTTAAATAAAGTCTGCTTTGCCAGCAGAGAGTTTACTGCATCATTACAGGCGCTCTGTGAGCTGCCGGCTTCAATTTGGAACGGCGATGGATGTTCAGCGGCCAAATGCATCACCACTGAGCTTTTTTTTTCTCCCTGACATAAATACAGACTCTCTCTCTGTTTACCCTTTACTGTCTCTGCCTCCCCGTTCTTCTCTTACGTCTGTTTTCTACCAAATTATGTCACACGCACGCGGTGCAAACTCCCGGTTATGCAATATGACCTTTTCTCTTATCAGCTGTTGGCATTGAGCACCATCTCTGGCTCTTTGCTGGCACCAGCACACACTCACATACGCAGAGGCAAAGGTCTCTAGGTGTACACTTGCAGTCAGCAGGTGAGATAAACCGGTTTTAAGGCCAACCATGCAAGGTGTCTTGTGGATATCAGCAGCGTAGGTTCAGAGGAGTAGTGACATAAATCTGGGCGTGACTGTCTTTGTTATGTGCTATGTGCGTTTCTGTCATGAGCAGCGTGTGCTTAAGTAAGCCAGTGTAGGTGTGTTTTACAGCATATGCTCCAATAGTTGAACACACTGCGCAGTTGGACACAGTGCAGTTGTGGGCGGCCAGTGCAGGCTGGGGCGTTTGTGTTTGTGTGTGTGTGTGTGTGTGTGTCTGTGTGTGTGTCACGTACACCACGTGCGTTCCCTCCGTGCTCGTCTTCATTCTGCCGAGTGATTTATATCCTCCTGCTCCTGTGGGTTTGGATGGAGATGGGGGAGCAAGACAGCTGGTCAGGCCCTGAGAGGCTGTGTGTGTGTGTGTGTGTGTGTGTGTGTGTGCGCGCGCACATGCTCACTCATGCATGTGCGTGTGTGTGTGAATGAGTGAGTGGTTGCCACAGCTTATCCGTTCAGGATCCCTATGAAGCTGAATCAACACTTTAGCTTTGTCTTTGGTTTGGCCTTGCAGGCCTTATGGGGGCCCATGAAGGACATTCAGCAATAGCAGAAAGAAAGGAAAACAATTGACCAAGTTTTTTTATTTACCATATCTTTCTTCAAGCATTGTGAATTGTATATTTTTGTTTTTGAAAATGACAAAATAATCAAACAAATCTTTAGGTACTTTTGTTTCTAGTTCAAATCAAATTTCAGCTTAGCCTCGGCTTCCCTTTAAGCTCTGCAAAGCCGAAATAGGAGGCATTAAGTTGTTTTTCACCCATTTTTGAATTGCCAAAGCTACTGTAGCTTAGACTGGCATTAGCTTTTAATGACCATTATGTACATCTCTCAGGCAACCTCTTGACCGATCTACGCTCACCCTCTCCCCGCTTTTCATCTCAGCTACATCAGTTTAATAAACACTCCTTACATTTTCATCCTGTGGTCAATCCCATCTGATCCCCTATTGTGACACCACCGTCTTTACACATTCAGTGAATTAAGCCTCGAGGGATGAAGCAACAGAGCAGAGGCTCAGTCGGTATTGATCCTCCATTACTCCCTCTCTTTCTGCCAGGAATACCACTGTTTCACTGTCAAACATATGCCAGTAAGACTCTTAAAGCAACATCATAAAACATCTTGACGGTGGTACTAAGATTAGGAAATCCTGAAGCTTTCTGGTGATGGTCTTCTCAAGAAAGAGCTATACTCTGACTTACATTCGTTTTACCATCCAGTGTACATTCATAACTGTTCTTGTTATGCGTTATGGTCTCATGAGCTTTCTACCAAGTGCCGTAATCTATGAATCATTCTTTTTATGATGGAGCAGTTTGTTTCTTCCTGCCAACAAGCCACTGGCCACTCTATTCAGGTCCTCTTTGGCACGGTGTTGCCTTGGCCGATGAATTGCTCTCTCATTTAATCTCTCATGAGGGTATTTTCCAGTGATAACTTTTTTTTATATTTAACTATCATTATCCCTCTTTTTTTTTTTTTTAAATGGCAGTCGTTTGTGGCTCTCCAACATACATGGCTAGTTGTGGAACGGTGACCTCCCTTCTGTCAAAGAGCTCTCGAATGCAACCCTTTTTCACCAAGCGTTTGGCCCCATGCGAGTGAGACCTTAATTCAGGATGGCACCCCCCCCCCCCACCCCACTAACAGGGGAGTAATGAGCCAGTGGAGCAAAGTGGCTGGGGTGAACACTGTTGCTGCCTAATCTCTACTTTTCAGCCCTCACTGGATGATTTAGGAAAAAAAAAAAGAAAAAGAAAAAAGTAGATGTGGTGAAGGTGGTGTGGTGTAAAGAGGTTTTATACAAAGCTTATTGATTCAAGGCAGAATAGTGGTTGTAAATCTTGTGGTTTTCTGACTGATTTAGAGGAAAATGACTGGTTACAGAAAAAGACTGGGCAAGAGCGTGTTTTGATGCTGAAACACTGTTGGGGGAAGGGTCTGTGTGTTGCTGCTGAGTTGTGAGATGTGCCGGTTCCCGTGTCAGCTTGCATGTGAGAAAACAGTAGGCAGTGGTGGTTGGTGGGTGAGGACTGTAAGAGGCAGCATAAACGGTTTATTTGATTCCCGGGTCAATATATACACATTCTGTTTGCGTCTATCCTACACCCACCATCCTCCATCCGCTGTGAGAAATGCATTTAACCCCCCCCCCCATCTTGTCTTGTAATAGAAAACCAAGTGCACCCCCCCCCCCCATTCCACTCTATCCCTCTCACCTCCTCCCGCTCAACTCATTCACTCTATTACTCAGCGCAGCTACAAAGAGAGGACAGAGGCGTTAGGAGCTTTACTGTGGGATAGCGCTGGAGAGAGGACGGAAGAAGCGGGGGTATTTTCTCCTCGCCTGGCTGCGAAATTGACTCAGTTGCAGAGGAGGAGCCACTGCACAATCGGCAGGATCTGCTCCCCATGTCTTCGCAACTCAGTTTTAATTTTACTGAGTGTATATGTGTGTGTTTGCACGCAGTAATCATTTGCTTGAAAGATCAGACTGCTAAGCGAAATGATTAGGTTGTTGGCAGTTTTGCAGCTCTCTTCTCTCGGTCTCCCACTCAGTCGACATCTCGCATTCTTCCATCCGTTTTGTTTTGATTCGGTCTGCCAAAGGAAACTTTGGAATCCTCTCTGGGTTTGATCTTACACAGCTGTGTGAATTAACCCCCCTCTAGCACCACCACCACCCTGCGAGACACACACACACACACTCTAACATATGAACATGCGTGCACACACAAAGTTTGGCCCTCTGTGGTTGTTATTTTGTTCTTTGTAAATCCTGTCCTTTCTGTTATACCTTTGCAGAAATGACATTGAAGCTGGTGCACACATTATCAGTGTTAAAGGCCTGTTTTCTTTGCTGTTATCAAACATTTTTTCTTTCTAATTGTTTATCTTTGCGTGATATTCTGAATAATTTTGTGGTATCTTTGGGATTGTTCCCATTTTCTTCATAATTGACAAGAGTCAGCACAGGAATATTGATTTTCCTTTTCTTTTTTTGCTTATTGATTTTTTTCCTCCCTTTTTTCCAAGCAATA
Source organism: Lates calcarifer (assembly GCF_001640805.2). Lineage (NCBI taxonomy): Eukaryota > Metazoa > Chordata > Actinopteri > Centropomidae > Lates > Lates calcarifer. The sequence goes on along the minus strand of NC_066835.1, from coordinate 12,317,036 downwards.
GGTGCTTTTAAAGTTTTTCCACAGAGAGAGGCAGAGTGTGAGTCAAAGGTTTTGTTCCCCCTGTTTTTAACCTCTGCTCAATAGATGAGGGCTTTTCACAATTCTCCTGGCTGCGTGATTTCCTCCAGGCCTCACAGCAGGGGGCTAGAGTGCATGGTACACTGAGGGAAGGGCGCCAGAGTCTGGGCTGAATGTCTGGCCGGCCTCCCCTGGCCCCGGATCAAACATCACAAGGCCCAGGGGGGGAGGAAGGGGGGTGGGGGCGGTGGAGAGGGCCAGCCCTGGAAATCACAACCTGTGATCGTCAAGGAGAAGAAATCCAAGAGGATAGAAATAATCAAATTAGGCACCATCTCAAGTGGAATATTCACAGTGACGGCAGTAAAGGCGAGGCCTGTCTGCTGATCTGTCATAACTATCTGTAAAATGCAGCTCCTGAAAATGTGCTCATCACAAAGGCTGACGCAAGCCTTTTGCTGTTTTTAGATTTAATTGTTTGAGAATGTGGATAGGAAATGAGGTAACCACTGGTTGATTCCTGGCCTGACTGCCATAGACGCACGCTCCCTTTCACAAATTTGAAATGAGTAATGCAGGTGTTGGTTAGCACTTGAGAAAAAATCAAAACAAACTATGGGTAAATCTAATTTGTAGTCCAACTAGCAGGAAGTTACCATGGCGATGAGAAAGTATACCCCCCAACCACCCCCTCAGCTACTTTACACTCTCCTACTGTGTATGTGTATGTGGGATGTGAGTGTGTGGTGGGGGGTCTTATACCTCCCACCCCCAAGGTTTCTATAGAAACTGACTTGCTGACAAGGTTTCTGAGCTCTTCCCTTTTGTTTCAGCTCATGAGGGTGTGGTCAAGCAGCAGCAGCAGATGAAGAGTAAAAGTTATATTTTTGTTGGAGCATCTGGTTCCTGGCTGCGTTCTGGGGAAGTTACTAGATCTATCTTGCAATCGTGTGAGTCAGAGAAATCAAGCGCGTCGCCGTGAAAGTGAGAAAACGTAGTTGAAAAGGGAATTTTCACGCACATAAGTTGACATCCTGTGTGTGTTTGTTTTCTCTTTTAATAGAAATTTACACTTGAATTTCTTCTACAGATTAAATATTGGCTCTAAGCACACGTTAAAGCTGATAAGTATACAGTATACAAAACAAATGCATTATTATTCTCATGTCATCCATTTTGTAGAGCCTTTCCAGAGAATAGAAAACATGCATTTGTTGCTAAATATTGTTCCTCATTCAGTCATCTGGTTTTCTTGTATTACCTAGTGGTTGTGACACCTATTCAGTAAATTGTAATAGTCATAACATGGTGTTACGCTTTCACAATTTTGGTTGTTGGCCTATTTCCTGACAGTAGATCAGCTATTTTACCATTATCGACAGTCATTTTCATTTTGAACAAACACCCCCACCATTGAGGCACTGAAATCAAGATGTGGAATTTCATATTACTCATACCATTCAGTCATATATGAGTTGTTTTTTAATTCTGGTTTTTATTCCTGTCTTTGTTCCTGAAATGGAGATGTGATACATAAATTCATCATATGTCATATTTACGCACAAACACAATAACAAATAGGAATTATAACCCAGCAGTAGTGAGCATGCATATATCTACTTGCTGAAGTTGTGTGTTTCATTATGATGATTGATCCTGGCAATGTGTTCCTTTAGGTTTCTAATGTCTACAGTGTGGTAGCTGTATTTCAAACAGCAGCTGTGACTTGCATCTTTATGTGGCACAGAGTTGTGAGTCAGAACATCTTGTGCAATGTCTTAATTGGCAACTTGAAACTAAATGAAAATAAAGGGTCAGTTCACCCTATATCATAAAAAAAACAATGTTTTCTCACTTGCCATTTTAAGTTTAGCTGAGTTTCGTCATTTCATCTCTGGGTTTCATTCGGACCATTTCCTTCTTATGAAGAAATGTTCCCAAGCAAAACTGTTGGCAGCAAAGTCTGAGGATCATTAATCATGACATGGACACTGTATTTGGTAACATACATTGCTGTTGAGTTTTATTTCTGGTTAAATGTTTCAGTGCTTTGAGCAACACATGAAATGCCATTGTACTGGGTTGGCTACATACCAGTGGGAAAATAAAAGGGTTTTTTTGTGATTTGGGTGATCTGTCCCTTTTAAAGCACATGAACCAAACCAGTAAACCCACAATGTAAATGCCTGTATTAAACCATGTATTCTGTTTAGACAATAAAGGACACACATCAAAAGTAAAAATTTAGTCATGAATGAAATGGCAAGTCTTTCCAGGAATAGATGCAAACAGTAACTGGCTGCAACCAGGGCGGGCTGTGTGTCTGTTGATGAACTAGAGCTTTGACTCCTGAGGTTTATTGTACTGTGTGATAAACCGCTGATAACAGAGAACGACTATGACTGGCATGCGTGAGTGTGAGAAACACTATCTGGCTCAGTCTGGTTTGGTTTGTTATACTTGCAAGATCATTAATGGAGTGGTTCGAAAGGCTCAGTCAGACAGAATACGTCCAGTACTTAAGTTATCGGAATCGTAGATGGTTACCAACCAGCCTGGTGTCTCATTAACAAACTCACAACTGCTTAGTGTTATCATCAAAATATTTCTCAGATTAATGATGCCTGATGGAGCCATGCAGCTTGAACTTTAGCTGGTATAGGCTTGACATTTTTTGAGCAACCTCTTTTCCTCTGTGTTTGGACCTAAATTCATTTATTTTACGTCCTGTCCAGACTCCCTTTGAGGTCAATTACCAGCGCTAGAGTCTGCCATCGGCATGTGGGCGCCTCTCTCTCCTCTGTAGGTTGCTAGCTGCACTGACGCCATCTAATCGCCCCTCATGCATCACCTTCATTCTTCATCCCCGCTGTACCAAGGCCATTATTCTCCTCTTTCTCACACTCTCTTGCTTTCCGCTCCAGCTCTCCCCGCACCGCCCATTCCTCCTCCTTTTCCACGCAAACTTTCCTTTACCTTGCCTCGCTGTTCTTACACTCCCCCTTTCTTGCAGTCTCTCACCTTCCCTCTCTCTGTCCCCCCCTCCCTTCTCTGGGCCCCTCAGGCCTCAGAGACTTTGCTTTTGTGTGTGATAGTGGAGTGAGGGGAGTAAGGGGTGGGGGTGAGGTACGAGGGTTTTGTCCCAAGCTGTGAGGTGAAAATCATTTCTTAATTGCCTCTTGTCTTTTTCTTTCTTTTTTTGTGTGTGCCAGTGGTTGTGCCAGGGAATGGACTCCTGGGCTTGCACTACAAGTCCCTAAGCAGAGGAACTCCCTTGCCTAAGCCCTGGCTTTGTTTCATAACGTTCTCTGGCTACAGTATAATCTGCAGTCATACAGCAACACGTACAGACACACACGCGCACACACACACACATACACACAAACAGAGGCTTTAAAAAGGCTTAAGATGTTGGACACAGCAGAGTACAGAGAAAATAGGCTTTGGGTGTAGCACCATGAGGTCTAGGTGAATTGTAAATGAGCAGTTGTGCTGCATTGTAAATTGAGTGTACTTCCATGTGATACACAGTGCGTAAAGAAGTGTTTTGCAACTGGAATCTGTGCATTGGATATTTCAACATTGTCTGGGATCCTGGCTAACATTTGTAAAAAAAAAAAAAAAAAAAAATTGAGATGTTGCTGCTTTTGCGACATAGTTTGAATTTTATTAGAAATTTGACTTGTTCACTGTATAACTGCAGCTCGGCTCTCACCACATCATCTTGCAGCTGTCCTTACTCTAGCATCTGCAGGTCTATTTTGCATGATATAAACGGTCATATCACTCATGGCTTCCCCGAGTGATTTCATTTTCCTGTGTGAACAAGTGTAATCCGGTTTTAAATCTTCTGTCTCTTTTAAAGTCTCTTTTAAACTTGTAAAGTGTTCTTGTAAGGCTATATTAAAATGTTGGGTAATAGATCTTCTGTCTAGCTTAACATTTGTTTTTTAACATTTTCATTCTGGCAGTTGAAAGTATGATTGAGGTCTGCTGAATGTGGTTAACACTTTTGACCTATTTATTTGAGACTTATATGTGTCACCGGTTAGTTTTTGGTTTTTGGGGTTCAGAGACTGATGTGCCCTGGTGTGAACAACTTAAATGTTATTTGGTGGTAAAAGTTAAGTCTCAAAGTAGATTCCATCTCATGCTCTACCATGTCAGGAGGAAGGTTCTGAAGCTGGTTTGGATGATGCACACAGACCCATTCAGATTGACCACAGAGCCAAGTTTGAACCCTTGTCACTGTAGTGGTCTGAAAGAGGTATTTGTGGGACCACGCTCGGGCCCTGTTCCTGCTTTTCCTGTCAACTGTCAGTGGAGGGCTGCGGTGGCTTCCATTAACCACCGCACTAACTCGTAATCTTATCTTACTGACAATATGCATTAGGCTCAGCCCTGCTGCCTGTTAACTCTTTCCAGGCCACAGCGCGGACATAGTTTTTCTTTTGTCCCCAGTGGTGCAACACTGAATGTTGAGAGGAAGTGATGTTGTTCGGGGGTTTAAACTTTTCGCTTATTGAAAAACCTGGTTTGATTGACAGGTCATACTCTGCACAAGATCAGTCTGTCATAGCTGCTTGGACATAGAAGGAGCTTATCTCTCTCTTGCCTCCTCCTCCTGTCAACCCCATAAAGAGGATGTATGAATTTCGGGACAGGCTATACTCGCCAGTTGCTCGACTCTGAGACATTCAGCCCCACGATGATCTCCATAAAATCTGTCTCCCACTCTCCCTCCCCCGGTCTGTCTCGCTCCCACTCCCCTTTAATTTTGCTCAGTTACAATATCCTACCTAGACCCTGATTGTTGTTTTCTGAGAGCGGGAGCAGTGTTGTTGTAACATAATCATTTAGTCTCCCTCCCGTGGTTCTGGCAAGCAGCATGGTGAAATCTATCCACTGCTCATTTTTATGGGGAGCGAATTTGTTGTAGCTACTGCGACTGCTGCTGGCTTGCCTTTACACCGTATTTACCAGCGTTGATGGATATCTCCCGTGCAAAACATTTGAGAGACGACACATGTTATATACACATTTAATATTCCCCAGAGGTCATGCTTGCGAATTTGATTAGCCTGGCTGAAATATGATGGTTGTGATATCGAGTGACTTGGCCCTATATTGAATTTTTAATCTCAGTGTCAACTTCGCCTTATGTGACATGCCATTTCTCCTGATCGGTGTTGTTGGAAGCGGGGCAAGAGAATTGTATGGTGCCTCATTTTATTGAATTAGCATGGTTAAACATGATGAGTCAAGGGCTTGTTTTTAAGGTTAACGCAGGACTGTAGCTGCAGTATCATTAGTAGGAAAATATGAGTGGTTGTTGAGGCAATCGCATCGTGTTTTTTCTCTCAGGTCAGACTTGTTGACCCTGATTGAGTGTCTGCAGGATTCAACAGAGCAGTTTAGCCTTGTGACATATCATCTCGAGTGGATCTAGTGGCCAGGGTACCATGGGAAATGAAACTGCTTGTGTGCTCACCACCCCTGCTGTTCACTCCTGTTGGATGCACACAAAACCCCCTCGGCCTTTGCCTTTTCTCTCTTGTCTTGTGTTCCTGCGAATGTACAACTGCTCATGAGAATTATAGCACGACACTGAACTTATGTTAGTCATCCATCCAAATGAACACTCGCGTGGCTGTAAATCTTTCATTTGCTCATCTTGTTATTGCATCTGTAGCAACACGCTAAATCCCATTGATTACTCCTTTCACTTGTGTCGCAGGCAGGGGCGCGTCATACGGGGAGGGGAAACCCTGATCGATTCTGGGGGGGCCCAGAGCTGCACAGGGGCCCTGTAACATGACAGGGATTAGATGTTTATTGTTTAAGACCTGGAGTGAGCTGCTGACATGAGGCCCAGAATTCTTAGCTGTGCCTGTGGTGTGTTACAAGCTCACAAGAGTGTTTTAAAATCCATTTTTTTTCCCTCCAACCTCTGCTGCTGCAAAGAGAATTAGATTTTTAGATTTTGATTTTCAAGTAGTACATTTAATGTCAGCCACACTTAGCTTTATTCCATCTCCCTACATCTGTGCTAAAAGGTATGTGCTACATGTGTCTACGCTGCAGAGATCCCTGAGCTAGTGCAGTTTATCACTCTCCTCCCTTCTTAGCGAAAAGCTTGCCATAAAAATTATCTCCTTTCTACCGCACTGCACGAACACCGAAAGATCTTGTGTGTGTGTGTGTGTGTGTGTATGTGGTGGTGGGGTGTTGAATAAGTCAGACCCTTGTAAATGCATCTAGTGCTCGACAGCGAGTTTGCATATGATTTCCATAAACGAGGGTGTTGATGTATGAATAACTTGTCAGATAGATTGATTTACGAAGGCAGCTGTCATTCACCGGTGGAGTTTATTCTGAGCGTACCCGACCAGACCCATCAGCTGCCGACTGACTGTGTGATTTGAATGACTGGCTGACTGATAACCAATGCAAGGTTATCACGTTATATCTACTTCCTTTGCTTCCCTTTTTTCCCATTTATCTCACTGTAGCTCCACTTTTTCAGGAGGGGACTGTTTACCCGTCTAGGGGTCGAGGGGGGAAAAAAAGTTGCTCTTTACTTTTCTTATAGGGAAAAGTGATCCGCAAGGCAAGGGAATGTACGGATATCCATTGACAGGCCGCAGTGCCTTTTTCCCTGTCTCCTCTTTGTCCCTTCTCTGTGCCTTCACCCTCTCCTTTTGTATCTCTCTAGCCAGTAGGTGTTATCAGTGGTGCTATTGTCAGGGCTGAAAGAGCAGGGGGGGCTCATGAGACCCCCCTGACAATGGGCACATGCTTCCCCCTCTGTGGGCTTCCTGTGTCTTGGTTGTGTGTGTGTGTGTGTGTGTGTGTGTGTGTGTGTGTGTGTGTGTCTGTACGTGTGCGCAATGGTTGGAGCCCTGTGATAAGGCCTTTGTGTGTCTGGGAAGCACCTCTCCTCCTCTCTCATATTCACCTGTTTTAGCTGCAGGTGTTATGGCACAAACAGTGGCCATCAACCAGCTTTGAATCCATGACCGAGGCAAACTGTAGTGCCATTAAACAAAATACACTGCAGCTGCATGGTAACACGACACTGGATTGATTTAGCCAGAGACTTCATATACTGTATATCAGGTTCTGTCTGGAAATTACCTGAAAGTCCACGTTTAACTAGCTTCTAAACCAGATGGTCCATTCAAATATCTCTTAATCTTAGAGCGTGAAACCCTGCACATAGGCTGCATTTCTGAAGTGGTAATTTGAGACAATTTTCAAACTTGTGCTCACCCAGTTCTTTGCCAAACGAAAAGAAAATATAACTACTGTCCTGTGGGTTTCTTTGGCGATAAGGGAGGTGAATAGGAGAACTTTTGTGTGAGTTTTCCAAAAAATGCCATTTTCTTTGTCTCTAGTCATAGACTGCAATCCAAGAGCTGCTTGTTTCGACTGAATGGCTGTTGACTTACAGCTGAACTATGTGTTGAAAGACCATTTACTACAAAAGGATTGAATACACAAGAGTCCAGTTACCAGGTTTTAGTAATATCCTGCAAATACACAAGTGGATCTGACAGAGGCCAAGACAGTGTTGTTAATACTTGAAGCACCATGTGCTTGGTATCATTCCAAAGAAGAAGAAGAAGAAGAAGAATAGGCATTGGCAGTGCTACAGCCTTCTCTATCAGTTTTGAACAATTTCTATTTCTAAAAAGAACTGCTAAAGTAAGGCAGCAGAGAAAGCAGGGCTGTTTTTGGTCTGAAGCAGTCTAAATGGAGATGTCCGTGGCTGCGAATGAAAAAGGATCTCACATTGTCATAAGAGGATCATGGGATAGAATTAAAGACATGATGTTACAAAATGCCAAAAATGGTGACATCTGTACTGGATAGCTGCAAGTTTAAAAGTGTGCTAATAACACACACACTCTCCAGACATCTGTCTTCTTTTCATTTTTACTCTCATTTTGTTATCCTCACACACACAGAAACAGACAAGATGGCTGCTTGAGGCTGTAGCTAGCTGTTAACACCTCCAGTCTACAGAAGGGGGCCTCTTTTTGTTGCTGACTCCTCACCACAAGAAAAAAAAAGAGGGGGTGTCAGAGATGGGTGGGTGGAGGTGCTGCTAGGTTAGGAGCCCCCTCTTGATCCTAAACATTCACATAACTTGAACAGCTGCCTTTATTGCAGAGTTTATGTTGAGTGCGGGTGTGCCCAGTGTTCGCCTCTGAGTGACAGTAAAGAAGTAGGTCAGTGAAGAGATGCCGTTCAACCCGGGCTGAGCCGTTCACGAGCGTGCAAGCGCATACGTGTATGCACATGCACTTGTATGTGAGTGTGTGGGCATGTGTAGCACAGTGTGTAATTTGTTTCCTTCCGCCAGGAACCAGTGTGACCTCCCCCAGCTTCCACAGCGTCAGGCAAGTGTGTGTGTATGTGTGTATTTCTGTGTCTGTATGGTGACGGCTGAAGCCCCGGCAGAGCTCTGTTCAGTGTCGCTGTGAGCAACAGAGTCAGCAGTCATATGCAGACTGACAGCCGAGGGAGCAAGGGAGAGGGGGTCAGAAGACACTGGGTGGTGAAAGCACTTTTTTTTTTTTTTTGAGACAGAGCAACTGTGCATGAGAGAGATACAGAAAACGTCAGGGACTCTGGCACGAGAGGCTCGTATAGAAGTGAAGAGGAAGAGGAAGAACTAAATACTAGAGAAAGGGAAACTGGACGAGTGAATTCTCTCCGTCTCTCATGCTCACTCGTTTCACAGCACGCTGCTGTTGTTAGGGGATGGCTGAGCTGCTCCACCCCTTCCCCCCCCACGAGCCAATCCACTATCATACCCCCCCCCATCCCGCCATCTGATTGGTGGGCTGTCTGAGCCAGTGGAATAAAATGGGATTGATGGGTAATCTGGGACTTGAGCTAGGGGAAAGAAGGGCAGGGGCTCAGGGCAGGGGTAAGGAAAGACTGACTTGGCCATAGGGACATGGATACAAAGCGAGGACAAGATTAGAGTAGTGCAATTACATTTCAATACAATACTCCACATGTGAAGGATCTAGTTTATGCATTTCATTGTAGGATTTTTTTGTTTCATTTTTTTAAATGCACATGACCTCCCTGCCCTTGATGATGCTTCCCCAGGGTCACTGAGGTTGGAGGTTGAGTGCCTCCTTTCACACACGCTTTCCTTATAATACAGGAAAAGAAAGCAGATAGTGGGTGATTAATTTTAGTCAGACATTTAGTGAAAATCGTCATCTTTCAAAAACATGGGTTTTCTGGAAGAATTGGTGGGGTAGATATATAGAGAGAGCTGACTAATGTGAGGGCCTTGGCAGAGGGGAAAAGCCAGGACTGCACTGTCTCCCCCCCTGGGTATTGTCATGGCTCTGAATGGCTAATGGGAAGTGAAACCAGAGCTGGAGATTGCTCCGTAACGGCTGCTGAGCTATGTCCTTGGGTATGTTGTACACTTTACAAGAGCTGCATTTTGTTTATAAAGGTAGAACAATGTATAAAATGTATACATACACAAACACACTCCAAATGCAAGTAACAGCTGGATATGTGAAAGCTTAAATAGCTTTAATAAATATTTGGTGTGTCTTTTTGTGCTGTAGGAAGATTTGGTTCAAATGCTATCAGAGGCTGTTTGTATTTTCTTGAGATATTAAGTCATGCTCAGATCTGTCTTTGTGGAGGTGGCGGTTGATTGAATGCACAGTAAAACTACATGTTAACAACATGCTGTGAAATGTTAACATGCCGTGCATATGAAGTATTGCCTCGAGTGATCCTGAACACTTTGAGAATGGTCCTCCATTTTCTTTCTCAAGTGTGTGTGTGTGTGTGTGTGTGTGTGTGTACCTGCGACCACAAGCACCCTCTCTCTCCCCCTCCCTCCCTCCCTCACTTTCTTTACGATGCCTTAAGCGCCCAAATGAATATAGATGAGCACAGAGATCAGCACGTGTTCAAATCAATGGCCTGCCAAATACAATAAAAACTGTTGCTCGCTACCAGTCCCGTCAATAAAACATTGATTCGGAAATGCAGGCGTTTTGCTGAGGCTCTTTACACCCCCCACCTCCCACTAAGTGACTTCGGGTCAGGAAAACTTTGACTATATGTTGGCTATATCTGTCTTTGCTAACTTGCATGGATTAAAGCTACTTAGATAAAAAGCATTTATTTTTATAAGGTTACCAATAAGTGACAAGGCACTGTCTCGTCAGTGACTCTGAAACCCTCAGTGTAGGTTGTATGTCAAATCTGATTAACATTAGTAAGATGTTAATAAATCTCAAAGGTAAATGTGTAGAATATGATGTAATGTTCCTTCACGTTGTTACTATTCTCATAACTATGATGTTTTCCATTACTGTCACTTCTGTTTGAACAAATTTTTCATCATATATGTACTATACTCTGTGCCTACACTCTTCACTCACATTCAAAAAATATGAAGACTATTAGCAGAAATCCCCATGTTTTGGGTAACTGGGAACAGATCTGAGAAGCTGTGCATCATCTTCTCTTGCAATGGAGTCTTTTTTTTGTGTGTGTTTTCTTTCTGAAATGACTTGGTTGCCACAAACCACAAACTTTCACACCACAAAGAAGAGAAAGTGTGTGGTGTGTTTCAGCACAGTCCCAGCGCCATCTCCCCATTTTTAGCCAAAACCTGAGGGAATTTCTTAAAAAAAAAAAAAAAAAGGGGTGAGTCAACGGTCCAGCAACTTTGAATATGCCCAGAGGATAAACAGGCCAAGTTAATTATTCAAACCAGCGGGAGAGATGCCTGGCACGCAAACATGCACAGGGTTTCCCCAGTGATAGGGCAGGGGCCTCCTGCTCGGCCTTCCTGTGGTTTGGTCATGTAAAGTACTCTGAATGGTAGTGTTGGGAACTGTGGTAAAAATAGTTACTTTAAACGACAATGCGCGTGTTGTACGATGTCCTTAGACTAGAGGAGATTCTCAGTTTGGCTCTCTTAATGTCATCCTGTTTTTGGGATAAACCATGTGACAAATGTTTATAAAAGGAAACACTGCTGTGGCTGTGGTCTTTGGCTTCAGTCAGATGCTCTTGCAAAAACATTATTTTCAGATAATTTTCTAATCTTAGTCATCTTTACACTTTCCCCTCCACCACCTCCTCCTTCTCGGCTGCACTGACAGGAAGACTACCTGATTTCAGAGGAGTTTCATTATGACACATCTGAAAAGAAAAGCCTCCATCACCAATAAACATCAAGAGCTTAGAGAGGGGAAATCTTTGTTACGTCAATACTGGTTTTCCAAAAAGTAGTCACATCCACGACCTCTTACGTTCGGTCCAGTCAGCTCTCCGGCACCACGCTTGATTGCCAGGAAGCATCCCACGTCACTTTTTTGACACTGGCCAGAGATGGAGCCCATTTGGCACAGTTCTTATCCAGTAAATTAGCTTCACACAGTGTGACATTTACCATAAAATACTGTACATGGACATGATGTTTTTGAGGAGTAGTTAGTAACAGAACCTGACATTTGGCCCAGTGTGGCAGTAGTGTCTTTGATCCCACTTACCCGTGGATAACAAAAGAGAAATGGCACCATGCTGTTTCTATATAGCAAGCCACATCATTATGTCTTGTAGATGGTAATTTCAGAGAACTCGTGTTTGTGTATGCGAGACAGAGTGAGTGACAGCGTGCGTAGGTGTGTGCGAGCAGGGGAGTAGTGTTCGTTTGAAACGACAGGGCTGTGTGTGCTCTTACTGTATAGGCCTTAGGAGCCGTTCACTTTTGGGGGGGGGGGTGGTGGTGGTGGATGTGATTAAATGGAGGTGTGTGGGAATAAGACAAGGGGGAGTGCAGCTAGTACACACGTAAAACGCACTGACACAAACTCCTCCGTTGTGATGAGCAAAGCTGAGATGATGCTAAAGCCACACACTCACACATACTCCTCCATTGTGATGAGCTGTACTGATACAGTATAATGCAAAGCTCAGAGTCACACCAGAGGAGCTGGAGAGCGTGCGTAGGCGCTAATGTGATAAAATGCTTGTTTACACAAAGTGAGCACACCACCCAGAAGCTACACCTGAGAATATGGCGTCTCAGTTTGATGACTTTGATGGCTTTGGTAATCTTTCAGCTGAGGCATTTTCTTTTCTGTATTGTCACATATTGCCAAAACAACTTCTAAGCTGTGTCCCAGTCCTGTAATACAAACTACTTCTAAGAAGATTTTGAGAAAAGTCACCAAAATTAGGTATTCTTAAAGACTACAGACGACATAATTTGCCTGATTGTTGAGTCTGCTGTTGATTAACTCAGTTGTCTCATGATGCAGTAAACAGAGGAAATGAAGAAACTCGGTCACAGCTGGGGAAAAAAAATAAATGCGATTGTTGACCGCTCCAGAAATATGTTGGCAACCAAAAAAGAAAGTGATAAATCTTTGGAAAATCATGCTCTCTGAAATTTAATTGGCAGCTGTGATCCAAAATTGCTTATTTGTTTGACATAAGTTGGTACTGAAGTTGCCAAAATAGCATATTTAAACAGTGTATACTGTACAGTGTGGATTTGGGACACAGCTCTTGTCCCTCCAGTCATGAGAGTGTATCTGTATCTGCTAGCCCAGCACCACGTGTGGGTGGCTGGCTGGCTTACAATGGCTTCAGTGTACGGGCCTCTCTCCCCACTGAGTCCTCACTGTACTGAGTGCTCACACAGAGAATTCCTGGATCTTTCTGACAGGATACCATCCTCCCCCACACTCCGAGGGCTTCAGTGGGAAAGCGAACCCGAATAAGCAAGAGAGTGATCGTGAACTGGAGGGGAAACCCTGACAATCGTCAAAAAAATTCCTGAGTCTCCCACTTGGTGGTTGTAATGGTGAAAAAACACAGGTCTCCTGCGATTTGTATCATTCTGCAGAAGCGCAAGGGGGATTGACTGTGTGGGAAAACAATCTTAGGAAGTGGAGGGGGAGGGGGGGGGGAATCCAAGGGCCCTTTTTATGTTGTGCATGCGGTTTGCCTGGCTATCTGTAACACACTGTCAAGGCTACCCCGAGTCAAATCGGCTTCCTCACCACACAAACCCACCACTTACGAGGGGTAGTGGGTAGGCAGGGAAATAAAAACAGGGCTTAAAATTCAGCGTAGAGTGATTTTTGCCTGGTGGTCGGGCTGCTGACTGACATAGCTTGGCAAGGAGAGACTGGAGAGGCAGGGAGTGAAGGGAGAATAAGTGGTGGGCAAAAGGGAGACAGAGGAGAGAGAGAGAGAGAGAGTGTGTGTGAGTGGGAGCAGGTGTGAGGGGAAGGAGAGAGAGAGAGAGAGAGAGAACAGATGTAGAGAGAAAAAGGGAGTGAGAAAGGAGGGGAGGGAGAAAGACAGAGATCAATGGCTGTTCCCTAAATAACGGATGTTTGGGGCGGCAGCTCTCTGGCCCGTCTTCCGTTGTGTGCAGCCACTGGCAGTTAACCTGTCTCCAGCACGCAGAAACACTTCTGTGAGAGCTCACACACACACACACACACACACACACACAGACACACACACACTCCCTCCCTTATGGCCTTTCCTCTACTAATTCTCCTTCTTTTCCTGGTCAGTCTGGGTAGGGACCGTGTTAGCTCCAGACTCCCAGACTGCCCCTGTGGTCAATAAATCCCCAGAGCCTCCTGGGAGTTGTGGTTTTAGAGGGCCAGAGTAACAGTGCCTCCCCACCCAACCTTCCCCCCCTTTACCCCTAACTCAGAGGGCGCATGGAGTTCATACCAAGCCTGGCAACATTACAGCTCAGTGTCACAATACCAATACAGATGTGTGAGAAAGAGTTTGTTAAAGTGTGACTGTTCCTTTTGTATTCGTCGCCATCTTGTGAAATACTTTTTCCTCCTCTTTTCTTCCTCTCTGCTGTCAGGTTTCTCAGGTCAAACCCAATGCCTAGCCTCAGGAATCCCAGGAATGTCAGTGTAGACCTCAACATCTCTGCATAAACACACACACACACGCACACACACACACACACCTAATGCCACGTCATTGTCGCCGCAACACATTTCTCTCCTATTGATTTAGTTTCCCTCCCACTCCCTCTGTCAATGTGAAATGAAAGGGACACGATAGATTAAGATTGATTATTTTTGGAGAGACGAGTGTGAGCATTTTTCTTCCAGTGCCACGCTATGATTGATTGCTTTCAGTGACCCTTTGTCTAGGGCAAAAAAAAAAAAAAGAAAAAAAGAAGTGAGTGTGTGTACACATAGGTGTAAAGCTTTTAGGGCAGGATAAATGCATCGCAAATCATTTTTGAACTAGTTCCTCCTGCTCAGCTGAGATAAGGACACACGCACAAACAAGCACGCGTTTGATTGTCTTTATGTGCTCTTGGGCTCCTTTCGTGGGTTGAAATCTTATGATCAGCAATCTTGACGTCGAGGCCAATGCAAAGTGACATCTGAATGGAGGATCCATGTAAGTCATCGTCTGGAGCCCTTAAACATGCTCTGCCCTGCTGAAATGTGCTCCCTGTGCTCTCAGACTCTGGCGCTTGTCCAACTTCTGTGTGTGTGTGTGTGAGAGAGAGAGAGCGAGAAAAAGAGTCTTGATTACAACAAGGAAGCAGATATATGAGGACTAAGAGGAACACAACAATCATGAGGAGGGGGTGGAGTGTAGTGGGGTTGGGGAGGGGAGGGTCAATGCCAGGTTAAATGAAAGATTCATTTACTTTTTTTTTCTTTCTTGGAGGAGGGCAGGATAAATTTGGAGTGGAAACACTCCCAGCGATTATATCTGAGATTTCTCTAGATGCTCGTACAGTGCCGCTAAATCTAAGGCAGAATTTATGAACATGTGACTACCGTGGCTTTTTTGCTCTGCCTTAATGACGAAGAAGCAAGGGGCGGCTTTGAAAAGCTGGCAGCCTGCGTGCATGACCAGTGGGATGTCTCCGTCTCTGCACAAAAACCTGTCAACTCTATTTCTCAAAGCTTGATGACAACATGCCCACACAGCCACCATTAGCACAACTTTCTTCCCCAGCACACTTGAAGTTTCTCTTTTACCTTGCTTTGCCTTGCACACAAATATTTCCTCCTGAGAAACCTCCTCTGGGTTTCATTAAATAATGGCGCTGACATGAAAGAATGATTCAGGGGATTCTGACTCAGACCTGGATTCACCTCTGCCAACCCTTCCCCCGGCCTTGCATCACTCTAAGTTTTTTTCTCTGTGATTCTTTTTTTATAACTTGAGAGGATCACCGTGCTGTGTTACACTCACAGTTTTGAGTCAGCTAAACGATTTCCTGCATGTGCGCGGCGGACTCCTGTGCCTGCTTATTTGCGATGAAGACGTTAGGTCCTTTTGTTGTGGTTGTTGTAGTGGCGTCATTTTCCTGAGACAAACCCAAGGTATTTCCCAGACGCCCAGGCACGAGCTGATGATGTAATGGGTATGTGACGTGGCCAGACAGAAAGTTCTTCGGAGATAAACATGAAACTCTGGCTATGGTTAAAATGTGTTTTCTGTTTTCATTATTATTAGCTCTGCAGTGTGTCATTGCGGTTTGACCCATCCTCTTGAGTATACAGTTTCCAAGCTCAAGACAGGCAGTAATTATGGCCAGAAAAAAAAGGCCTATCATTGGGTGGGCGCATCAGAATGGACAAAACAGGATAGAATTGCACAGAAAGAATGGAAACACAGCCAAGAAATTTTGGATATTAAACAGATTGTTAAGCTCGGTCTGTGGTGAATATCAAAATCTCATTTGTGGTTCAGAGGGCTTCTGTGTCCTGTAGCTTGTCTGAGTCACAGCAAGACTTTGTGTCAAACTTCAAGACAGAGTTGCCACCAGCTATTAATCACTGTTGGAAAGATGTCAGATGGGTTAAATGACAAAGCTTGCACTGACACTGACACAAATGATTTGAACGAGACAGACATCTGAGTCAGGACACCTCACATGTCCGATCCAAGCCGTTGTAGACCTTTAACCAGACACCTCATTCTGTTGACACAGAGCTGACCTCACTCTTCACCCTCCCCGGATGAAAAGCTCTGTCTCATTTTACTCTCCAGTGATGCAGCATACATTGCGTTGGTCTCCTCCTGGTTCCCATGTTTCATTAAGAGCCCATTTGGCTGGAGTCATTTTGGAGGCCCAATAAAGTGACAGGCCTATAAAGGGGAGGGTTAATGTAGTTGGGAGGCCTTAAGAAGTGTTTTTATGACAATACGCAGACGGCCTTGAGTCAAACTAGTCGCGAGCTCGCACGCTCGCTCCCCTTATTCTTCCTTATTCACTCGCCCCCCTCCTCAATCCTTACACATCGCTCACCCGACCATGCTCCTCCGGTTTAGGTCCCCCTTTGAGCTCGCTTTGATCCTGCCGCGTAACCCCCCTGCTTGGCTGATGATTAAAGGGTCACAGAGTTCAGTCAAGGATGTGGTCTGTATTTACGTACATCCGTGAGTGTGTGTGTGTGTGTGTGTGAGAGCGTGCATTTGTGTGTGCAGGGTTTGAAGAGGATGATGTTTTCTAATAATAGCCTTTGGAAATCTGTTTCAACAGGCAGGGTAGGGGAGATTTACAAATATCTGATGAATATGCCCTTCCCAGTGGACTGTTGTAACGAGAAAAAAAAAAAAAAAAATCTTAACACTGATTCCACAGTGGGGAGTAAATGTAAATGGAGATGGATGGGCCGCAGCCGGAGCCAGAGTGTCTTGTCCCCTGTTTTTGAAGTGGGGACAATCCGAGGGCAGCGCTGGAATGCAGTTTACACTACGATGCGGAAATGCTGATGCTCTTATATGGATTTATAGTAGGCAGGGGAGCTTTGAGTGCAGAGAGGGAGGATTATTCCGAAGCTTTTTGTTGGCTTTGGAATGTAAAATGTTTGGATCGCCCTCGCTCCGAGTTTCAGGGGAATTTGGAGAGACCTCCAGAAATGCACATCACTGTTAAAAGATGGTTTATCAGGTAGTCACTGATCATGAGAAAAGATTGTTGCTCTGTTTATTATGTGAAACAGATATATGGGTGTTCAGCTGTGTTACAGAGAACACAGCAAGGACAATGAAATGGATATGTCTGACTTGTATAGAATAGCAAGTTCTTCATGCAGCTGCTCCCCAAATTTACAGCTGGAACACAGTCTGCACCACATGATATTAAACTGTTTATAGTGTTGCCAAAAGATCTGGTGGAATAGACCAATAAAGTACATAATTTCAGGGTGAGCCATCATGGTGTTTCTGTATATTTTAGTGTGTGTTTTTGCCTGGCTGTATGTGTGGATGGAGATATGATCAGATGTCCCAGCTGTACTGCACAGAGGTGTACAAGCTGGAAAAAAGTAATACTTGATCAGAAGAGATAATCTGATTTTGTGTGCTTCTGCTTGACCTTCTACGATTACACCGTGTGCGTGTATGTGTGTATTTGACTGACAAGTTATGTACTTGCTCATCTCTGTTTGTGATGAAGCCACATTTACTGGCTGCACATCAAGATCACTTCTCCCTCGCTCAGGCCCGATTCCTCTCTGCCTTCCTCTCTTGTCTGTCTGCTCGTCATCTCGTCAGCCTGACTCACACAGGTCCCCGGCACAGATGCCTTGGCCCTCGCCGCATGTGTGCGAGCGCGTTTGCACAAATAAGTGTGTGTTGCGCACCTCCTGCTCAGCCCTCAGCAGGACTGCCAGTCAGTTTGTGACTACACTCCCACACATCTCCGTCGTCTTCTGCTTTCTCACCATTCCTCTCTCTCCTGCCTCCCTTGCTTCCTTTTTCCCGCCCGTCCTTTTCGGCATCTTCGATATCCTAATGAAATCAATGAAGTGCGTCTTCTCGCACAGGCGAATGAGGATATAATCGCAACATTCCCCGTCTCGCCTTCATTAGCGCGACTTCACGTCGCAGCTTAATCCGTGTGGGTTGTTGTTTATGCTGAAGTGGAAGGATGGGAATTTGGGATTTGGACGAGGGCCGGACGCAAATGTGAGAATCGTTCCGAGATAGTTCTCAGGCCACGCCTCATGATGTAATGTCTGCCACGGTTACGACAAGCTCTCTAAGGCTGTGGGACTGCATGTCTGTATCTCAAAAGTTTTTTTTTCTCCTCATTGCAAATGAAGCTGGTATTTTGGGGAAGTTGGTGTAGATATAAATATCTCTCTGAAGCCACTTTGTGAGTGCTGCTCAGCTTGCCTATTCATTCAGCTGCCTCCCGTCAAACCCCTGCATACACACTCTGATACAGGCGGGTGTTGACTCCCAGTGGAGATTCTGCCTCTGCAACTGCTACGGAGTACAAATAGACAGACAGGACCTTGTACACACACACAGCAGCAGCATTCTCTCTCTCTCTCTCTCTCTCTCTCTCTCTCTCTCTCTCTCTCTCTCTCCCTCCTCCCTCTCCTCTCCCTCTCTCCCTCTCTCTCTCTCTCTCTCTCAGTAATGCACTATCGACCTCCTTCCTACTTTGCAGACCTTGGGCTCTCCGGTGGCCTCAACCTGTTAAGTACACAGACGCACACACATGCATGCCGTGACCACGCTGACCTTTCAGCTCACAGAGCGAGACTTGATTTCCAATATGGGTTTGTCTTACAGCACTCTGCTCCCTCCCTCCCACCCTCCTTCCTCCCTCTATCCTTCCTCCAGTCAGTGTTAATGTGATTAGCCTTGTGCGCCTGCTTCCGGCACGCTGTTTTCTTTGTCTTTTCTGTCACTCTCTGTCACTTTTTCTCCTTTCATCCAACCTGGCGTCTTTCCTCTCTTTGCCATTGCCACTGAGGTAATGCCATGCTGGGGTTTCTTTTCTGTGCACCTCTGCTGTGTGCTAATTCACTTTATCAATCCCTCTCTTCATGGTGCGCCATTCCCTCCATTCTTAATCTAATCTCGCTTACTTCAAGCCTGTTCTTCCCTCTCTCCCCCTGTGGTCACTCCCTTTCTCTCTCAACACTCCACCCTCCTCACTAATGCTAACACAATGGCATTTCCTATCTAAATTGGGTAAATGTAGCTGTGCCAAAGGAATCACAGCATGCTTAATGAAGCATAGAGGCCACTTTACCTGTGAGAAGGTCTGAGCTCTTTATCTCAGTGCTACATCTATATATGTGTGTATGTGCAATGGTGCATTGTGGCTTCACAAGCCCTTATTACCATTTGTTTACTTACCAATATGATATATATCAGCCTGTTATAAGATTGCTGTCAAGCACATGTGATGAGTGTAACCAAAATGACCAGGGTGCTGTGAAAACGCCTCTCAGACTCGCGCTACTTGGCCATGCAGTTGACGTGACCTTTAAAATCCCACACGCAAGAGCCCGATCCAAAGAAGGTTAATTTCTAAATTTGCTGAATATTTCTTTTTTCCGCCACACAGGAAATACCACCAGCGGGCCGCTCGACACTTCATTTATCAAGAACCCAAGGCTAAAATTTTCAAAAGCGAAAGAAGTTTATTGAAACCAAAATGGTCGGTCGCCTCGGCTTCACAGCTCATTCATCCCCTCCAGCATTCCCAAATCTCATTAAGCAGCGGAGGGCCCCCCCTGCACACCACCCCTGCGGGTGGTGGTGGTAGTAGTAGTATTTCCAGCTTTGACAGAGAGAGAGAGAGAGAGAGAAGTACGTTTCTTTTTAAAGCAGGACCTCATCAGAAGTCGTCTTAGCTTATATTTAGCCACAATTATCTTGATGTGCTGAGTGGGAATAGACAGAGGGCATTAAATGGAAGGTGGGGCTGACTGAGATATGGTTAGAAATGACAACTAGGGGAAAAAGATGACCTCACTCAGGAGCCCTTTGTGGCGGCGCCTCCTGGATGTTGCGTTTGTCCATCTCTTCCTCTGCTTCCTTGCTCCTAACTCTCACAGCAGGCGCCAGGCTGGCAGACTTTGAGTGTGTGTGTGTGTTTCTGTGCGAGACTGTATGTATATTCACTCACAGGACGGGAAACTGGGGGCAACTGGAGTCCCTTGCGTCTCCTGAACCCAGGGAGCAAAGGGGCTGGCAAGAAATGGAAATTTCTAACTGCATATTGAATTGATGGCTTGATATATCCTTTACTGCAGGTAGCATGGCAGTATTTGTTTTCTGCTGGAGTGCGTTGTTAGAGAGGGGCAAAGCTGAAGTGGAGTCAGTTGGGAGCAAGGGCATATTTCGGGGGTTGGAGAGGGTGAGGGGGAAAAAAACAACCAGACTCTGCGAGAGCCAGCAACCTATTTGGCCCAAGAGCTCCAGGCTGTTCCCCAGCCAGCCTTGCCTGCCTACAGCAATATTTACGACCTTTTTTTGGCAGGTGAGAGTAATTGAACAAGCATTTGTTATTTGGCAAACGAGCATCTGGCTGCCATGTCATGCTCAGAGAACGCCCCTTGTGTTGTAGTTTTTAACACTCTGCTAATTGGGCCACATTCAAACAGTGGTTGTAATGTGCTTTGAATGATCAGATGTAATGTTTTATAGCTGAATGCTGTATTAGTGATGAAAATGTGACATTCAAAACCTCTGAAATATGCATTTTTTTCATTTTGCTGCTTTAATATTTGGTTGTAACTGACAGCGGATGTTGGGGGGGGTTTCATCTGTTTGAATGTGACTTCTTTTGGAGGGAAAGTTTCTGCTGGACATGATGGAATTGCAGCAATGTGCACTTCCTGAAATAATCAGCAGAACTATGCTAAGAAAAGATGCTAGGTCAACTTTTCCACTTCTAGCCTTACTGTCATCAAATGCATGAATACCTAGGCTTGAATACTTTTAGGAGAGGAGGCAGTGAGTTGTAGTCTTCCATTATTCCCTTGTAATTTTAGATATTAATAATGGGGTGGAAGCCCAGTGCACAATAAGGCTTTGCTTTCACTCACCCATAATAGCCCAGTCACCAGACTAACATGTGGAACAGTTTTTTCCCCATCATTTTCTTTAAATGAAAAAATGTTTTTTACCCTTGTCTTAATGTCAGTTGACAATTACTCTAACAAAGAAGGAAAAAGAGTGCTAGTGGTGGTGAAAAAATTGAACGCAGCATGTTGATTTGATTCCATATTTCTGATGTCTTTAGCACGTTTTTTTTCTCTCTGTTTTTTAAGCAGCACAAAAGCAGAATTCAAGTTGATTGCAAGTGGCGTGCAATTATGCCCTTGTATTTCCTTTGCCTCTCCGCTGCGCTCCCTTCTTATTCGCTTGCTCCTCTCTTTTTCCAATCCTTAGTTAGAAACGGCGGAGAAGAAATAAAAAACCATCGAAGGCCTCACACTGAGCTAATACAGGGAAATGATTGTGAGCATTTGCTAACAGAACATGGGCTTAAATTAAATGGCACATTTTACGAGAGCGCTGTAAATCACGCAACCCAGCTCAAGACATGTAAAAACACAAGGTTTGGTTTAAATGGTACGTTGGGCACAATTAAAGGTACTTACACTGATGGCACCTTATTTCTTGGAAAGGTGCTGGTGGTAGATGGAAAAGCACTCTTAATGGTCTCAGCCAGTCAGCCAGAAGTGAAGTATTTTTTTTGACTCAGCACATTGTTAAAAGGAGCCTGGACCCTCGTGTGTGTTACTGCTGTTGTCACGGTGAATGGGCCATTATATCATAAGCTGTATTCATGAGAGAGAGAGAGAGAGAGAGATGAACGGGCGACATGAGGACAGGGTGTCACTGTGCCGTGAAGCCACCAGGCTGTGCGGGTAAAGCGGGCCAAGAGCAACAGCTGACGACCCCCCCCCCCCCTCCACACACACACACACACACACACACACACACACACAGATCACAAAGAATGAAACACACTCTCTTTCTCTCATTGACACACACAGCTTGGAGAGGAGCGAGCAAGGTTTTCTGCTGACTTTTCATGTGCAGACCCACATCGGCTGCAACTGTCTGTCCTGCTACCACCGGCACCAGCTTTGTGTTGTTCTTTTGCTTTGCATTTGCCTGTCTCCGCATAGCTGCCTGCACCGGGTCTTCAAAGCCCCACGTTGTTCTTGCTCCTCGTCTGCTGATTTCATGTGACAGGTGCATTCCTCCGAGCGGGGTAGAGAGTTTGAGCTTTTTATTAAAGCACATGAATCAGTTAAGAGCCACGGTGCTGTGGGGCTCAGGCACATGCACACTCTTTACCCCTAAGTAGAATCTCGCCAGGAAAGGAGCCAATGTCAATAACAGGCAGAGCTGGGCTGGCTAGTATCAAGACAGGGTGTGTCGTGCACTGCTGGGTGTCAGTTACCAGCCTGTCCGGAGATAAGTGAGGCAGTTATGGCTGATACTGTGGGTCTGTGTCATAAATGTGGTTTGGCAAGATGAACAGGTGATATAGGAATACAGAAGTCTGTTATCTTGTGAGAATTCATGGTCTGTTACTAACCACTAGCAACATTCTTTGTCAGAAGCTGTTGAAAAGAAAGAAGCTGGGAAAAATGCTTTATCAGTGTTGGCATTAAGGAGTTTCAACAACATGCAACAAAGCAGTTGCTACTTATTAAGAGCTACAGTTGCCACATGTGAGAGGCATAATGGAAAGATGTTGATAAAATAAATGCCAGTTGCATGTCATGTACGATTTGTTCCCATTATTTTCACCTTTTTGATCCTTTTGTTACACAAAAGCTAAAGCCAGGCCTCGGCTGTAACAGTTGTTGTGTTTGTATCTGGACACAATAGGTCACAGTTGGCCACAAAGTAAAATGTCAGTCTGAAACACCTTCCCACAGGGAAAAACATGCACTTGATGCAGTGCTGCAGGCTGTGAAGCTTTAAAGAAAAACTAAAAAGTACAGATTAGCGTACACATCCCGAAATGCCTCGCGTGAATGGGTGTATTTCAAGGTGTATGTACGTTCACAGGTCACAGCGTGCACGCAGACATTTAGTCTTTTCTCCTTCTTTTCCTTCCTTCTCTCAAACCCCCCACCCCCACCGAGTCTGTGGCAGGTTAATAAAATAAACATACATCCACCAGTGGCGGTGGCAGGCATGTCAGACTCCCCTAGCTGTCATCAGCCGTGTGTGTATGTGTATGTGTGTGTTATTTGATGCGAGTGTGTGTGTGTGAGTCTATTTCCAACACAGACTGTCACTTTTAGCTGGGGCTTGTCTGTCAAAGCCTTCTCTCTGTTAGCACCCCTCCCTAGGCACAGTAGAGCCCATATGGGGCCGGGCATTAGCTTAGCACACTGTGTACCAGTCCAGTTAATGGCTGTTCATCAGAGTTCACCGGTGTAATTCTATCCTGGTTGGTTAAATGGTGCATCTTCCTGTGGGAAAATTATGTGTCCCTGTAATTTGATAACTGACTTGTGGTCATCTACTGTATTATTGTGCCTTATATGTGTGTTTCATGAATATTTTTACATTATGATTCAATTTGAATATCCCAAGACTGAATAGACATTTGGGGTAAGAAAATATAAAATATAAGCCATGTACTATCTTTTGGGTTTTGGACTGACAAGAGTGTAAGACATCACCATGGGCATTTTTCCCTATTTTCTACAGACCACATGACTAATTGATTACTGCGCTGTGCAGGACTTGTGGTAAAGTGATCAGATTTTACTCTACCTAGTTACTTATTTTCTTTGGAGATTAACTGTGGAGGGACTTTAGGATTTTAAAGAGTAGCGACGTGTGCGTATGAGTGTGTGTGGGCCCTTGTCCTCTAAAGGCTTTGTGATGTAGGCCAAGCACAACACAGCTGCCCACCCACTCAATCTGTCTCTCTCTTACACACACACACACACCACCTCTCTCCCTCTCTCTCTTTCTCTCTCTCTCTCTCTCTCGCCTCCTCTTTGAAGTTTGTCCCAGTCCAGTAGAGTGGTACAGGGTCAGGATGGAGAGGAGGATTAACGAGGCCCCTGGTATAGACGGATGAAAGGATGGTGGGATGAATGGTCTTTATGAAGTGTTAGATGAGAGGAGGGAAGGCCAGGTGATGACGGGCGGGTAGACTTTGGTTCTGAAGCAGACAACGGTGATAGAGAGCCCAGATCTAAGGTTTAGATTAAAGACAGGATCAGTCCTGACAGCACTGATACCAGTGCTGGGCCTGATGCACTTTTCTGTGGTTATATTTACAGTACTGTTTAATGTCTCTGTTTCACCTCTGGCTATCAGTGGATGTCAAAGATTTCTTTGTAGGTTAGGGAAGAATTTAGATTTGAGTGTAACTTTTGTCTGCTGCCTTTAAAGGTGGAGGACTAAAGTTTAAAACCATTTTAATGGAATGAAGGTGAGATGATTGTGTCATATCACCAAATGTGGAAAAGAGAGTGTTTTTACTAGTGTAGTGTTGGCCTCATGTAGTCCTTTTCATCATTTGCTGACAGAGAGGCCCCATTGTGGTTTTCACTGGTTGTTGGGTTAGATCCCTTCTCCACAGAGCTCAGACTCAAAGTCACAGAGAGTGATGGTGTGTGCGTGTTTGTGTTGTTCGGCTTCCTCTGATTGTGCATCTTGCACACAACTCAAAAAAAAAAAAACAATATACATATTGCACACTGTGAACGTATGTGAGCGCACATGCCGGTGCCGCACGACTTCGCAGCCATAGTGCCGTGTGGCATTAAACAGACAGTGATTGATCTATGGTATGATTGTTTATTTTGCCTTGCTGTCAGTGATGGATGAAGATTTGCACGCGTTTGAAAAGTCTGCGTGAAATATGGAGGAGAGCGGGTTGGGGCGGGGTGGGGGGTTTGTTTTAATATCATCTTCCCCAAGGAGAAATACCAGTGGGCCTATGGGACAATCCTGCCTCATACCTTCACCTCGTCTGGAATGAAATGCCCCACTTCCCCCCACCCCGGTAACACGGCAGTAAATCAGCAATCACCATTTTAATAACTCTATAGGATTGTTAACAGTTCTTTTCCTTGTGGTGTAAATTGTTTAGGTGTCAGAGCAACCAGCTGAGTGTGTGGATGACGCATATGTAGCAGGCTTCAGTGCCCTCCACTTTCCCTTTGTATTCAGCTTTTGAGAAATCCACAGTTGACTGTCGCCCTGCTTAAATTCATACAAATTCAAATGACACACTATGGGCTAATCAAAGCATCCCTTTCACACCATTGTCTCTGCTGGCATTGCTGAAGCCTGCATTAAGCTGCAGATGTGTGACACGTCTCTTTAAAATCTATTGATATTCAGTTGGCCCTGTTGTCCTCTACAGTCAGTTGATTGAATTCCTTCATCCTCACAGAGCACAGCAGACAAAACGTCCCTGTCCGCAGATGATAGCCCTCAGAGCAGCAAGACATTTCTAACACCCTCTTCAGTTACCATCCCCCCGCCTCCCCCCCAGAGGCCAAAAAGGAACCAGGGTGAATGAATAGAAAGGGGAACTCGAGACACAATGTCTACCTGTCGGCCTTCCCTCTCTTCCTCGTACCAACTCCCCTGCGACACCCCTTCTTTTCCTCTTTTTTTCTCTCTCGCTGGCAGAAACTGTCTGACTCCTCCGACTGCTTTCACACAGGCAGATGGCTAGATCGGGAGTTTCTCCAGCCCCAGACTCAAAACAAAATCAAACCCCAAATCCTCCCTCTTCCCTGTACTAATATATTTATTTCTTTTTTTGTCAGATTTTAGTCATAACAGACGCCTTGTTTGTCTGCCAGTTTTTGTAAACCATGGAAACCAGGCTTCCCCTTTCTCACATCTTGTTTCTCCCTTTCTAAAACGTTCGCTTTCACGTGCCAGAACATCTCTCTGAATCCAAGCTCATTTGAAGACAAAAGGGAGATGGTTTGTTTCTGTCTTCCTGTCTCTTTTTGTAGCAACAGACAACTTTAGCGCATTTCACATCATTAGCGAGGGCGAGGTTCAGAACGAGGTGAGTGAGCTTGCAGCTGTGAGTTAAAGTTGTAACACATGCTGCAGAGTAGCTCAGAGTCGTATCGTTCAGAGCGACCCGGTCTAATTGGTTTCTAGTGTGCAGAGTGTTTACCATTACGACGACCAAGTCTTGACTTTAAAGGAGGTATTTTTATATTGTGACTGGCTGGAAACTAAAGAAATAAAAGATTAGCTTTTAGGACATTCCTTTCAAAGATTGAAAGATTTAGAAGCAATGATCCAGGGCATCACGGCCATGCCAGCTTTAAGTTAATTTGCGATCAAGCCTGGTGCAAGATACTTGATATGATGTTGGGCCAGGGAAAACCAGTTCAGTTCCCATTTCACCTTTCAGTTTTAAATTAGAACCATGTGACCATAACCTCTTGCAGGCAGAGGATTTGCACCCCATCGGCAACTGAAAGGAACCTCTTTTCTTTTCTCTGTGCGGGTCTTCCACTGCACTTTGTCATGTAAAGAGGCCCTTATCTGGCTCTGGTTGGGGGGCAGAGAGGCTGGAGAGAAACAGCTAGCAAGGATCCCTGGGGCCAGCAGAGAGCCACGCATTGGTAAATAAGTGGGTGTGATTGACGGGTCCTTTCAGCAGAGTGGCTTAGGCCCCGCCCACTGATGTGTCTGCAGGGAGGTCAACTTTGACCCCTTTCCGGCCACCTGCTTGCCCCTGACCCTTGACCTTTAGCTGGACTTCTCTGTTGAAAGGCCCAGGGCATTCTTTGATTTAAAAAAAAAAAAGAGTAGTTAAACTTGTGCCTGTGTTTTTGTTATGTGTTTGTATTTTTCCTATATAGAAATTGATCATATGTAGTCCATTGTATAGTATATTATATAACTGAAATCAGCTTTCATCCCCTCTCATTTCAGTCCACTTCAAAGTTATAGCACTTTTTCAGCCTCTGATCCATTTCATTGAATGTTTGAGCTAATGATTTCTCATTTGGCCCAGGTAAAAAATAAAACACCCATCTAGTGTTGCTGCAATTTCCAACATGTTCCTCTGGCTTTCTGCTGTGCTCCTTATAGCGTTACATTTGTTTTGCTCGTGTCTCATAAGTGGGCGGCCAGCAATGACAATTTAATGGCTGAAATGAGGACTGAGGAAGTGTAGTGATTTCACAAGGCCTGATTTAATTTCCCTCATTCAGGGCTAAATTGGGCCATGGTGTCGGGGTAAATAAACAAAATGCATCTGGACTGCAATAAAGGGAGTCAAACGGTGAGAGGGTGTGTGAGTAAGAGGTTGCGTCGTAAAGGTTGCTTTTTCCATTCCCCCTGTGAATGGTTATAGATTTATTACAGAGTGCTTGTCTAGCACTTTGCTTGTGGACTAGCTTAGCCTTTTGAATGGTGCAGCAAATAAAAAGATTTTAGGTTTGTGTATGTGTGTGTGTGGGTTTGCTTGTGAGCGTGCTTATGCATCGCCACCACTCATTGCTCATGTTACAAATTCATTGTAGTTTGCAGTTTCATCTAACTTCATTGACTGTGATTGGTAATTTTGGCAAGATTGAAGCATATGAGATTATTTTGGCGCCGGTCCACTTGAGCCCACTCGCTTAATATTGCCACTCAGATATTGCACAGTAGTCACAGCTGTCTTTTTCATAAGACTTATAACTGAGAGGACATGAGATGTTCTTTGTTGCCAGTTTCTAAGAAAAACTCATCAGTTTCTAAGAAAAACTCATTGGTATGTAACAGGGATTGCTGAAGCCACAAAGCAGCCATTTTGTTGAACAAAACACTCGGTCACGTGTTTGTCCATGAAGATGAAATAAACCTCTTTATCTCTCCATCAGTTTGTCATGTGTGACAGATGTTTACTATGACTTGTGATGTTCTCAAGTAAAGGCAGAACATGTGAGTTTGGAATTATAACCTTGGACACTGCAGTGTGTGTGTGTGTGTGTGTGTGTGTGTGTGTGTGTGTGTGTGTGTGTGTAACTCATGTACTTGAATGTATGTGCCCATTCAAGATAAATGTCATGTCCATGCTGGGAAGTTAAAGACAGGACGAGAAACACTGTAAGAGTCCTCCCAGAATGAGCCACATAAAACAAAAGAGTATTACGACACTCCCTCCCTCCCTCTCTCCATTTCCTCTCTTCCCTTTGATATTGAATTACCTCATTGACCAGGAGAGGCAACAAAGTAATAACAGGGCCTTTACTATTGACCCACCCCAGAGTGTCCCCATAGTTCTTTTCTGAATAACTCTGCTGACGTCAGCTCCCCACCAATGCGACTCGAACGTCTGTGTGCACACGGAGTCTCATTTCCATAAGGAAAATAGTTCAGTCGACTCGGAGCCAGGGGATAATTATTTGCTTTGTTAAATTTGGATAATTAACTTGTCACCCAAGCGATATTTGTGGCTTGTTCGCAACAGTTTGATTCATTTTTTTCCCCGCGGTTTAGCAATGGGAGACTGCGAAATAATTGTGTTGTCTATGAAATAATAGTTATGTTGCCTAATTATTGCTTTGTTGGAATGGTCTCATTTGTCTTGCAAGTTACATGAAAAATTGCACAGAGAGTATTGTTAATAGTATGTCGTCAAAAAATACTTCAACTGTTGTTTTTAGAAAACACTTAACACATATTCTGAATTAGCTGAGTTTGTAGCGTATCTGCGGTTGCAGACGTTCAGCTTCCTCTGTGGATGAGGTGAATTTAGAAGGTGGGCTTTAGATATATTCCTGTTTGTTTCAGTTGAAAAGGATGACATGTAGGAGGCACAGTTTCCTGGCTTATGCCTTTTGACTCTGATTTTCATTCACATGTAAGCTACATCAGAAGGCATATAATTAGCAACCCACAGCTGTACATGTGCACACACATTCAGACATGCACATACGTGCACAGATGTCAGAAGAAGCTCCTAGGAGAGAAGGGATGGATATGCACCGCTTGGCCCTGATTCTGTGTGAATGTGTACATAACACTACACAGTCTGCCTGTAATGATCCAGACAAGCACTTGTGTAGTTTGAGCTTTTAAGTCCTTTAGCGACAGTCTTGCGTATATATGTGTGTACAGTGTAGAAGGAGCGCTGTGTTTTGACGTGCTTGTTAGTGAGATTGTCAGCCAGAGAGAGACTTGACCTTACATGGGCTGTACAAGCTACTCTGTTGTTGCTGTCATCAGCCCCAGTCACACTAGTGGAAAATGGGCCTCTTTGCTTTGATAGGAAGTTGTAGCATAGCTTCTTTTTTTTTTTTTGGTACTATTACATGATTGTATCGCTGGTGTGGGATGTCAGGCTAAAAGACGTTATCAGTATCAGTACCCAGAAAGAGTCAAGTTAACATATCAAATTTAATTTAGCTGGCTAACTTTGTTTTAATACAAATGTCATTAGCTATCAAATAGACAAACTAACTCTTGTTAACCAACCAAGAGGGAATTATGTTAATGCTGATCCCCTGATAAGTTTAATGATTTCTGTGAACTCAGTCTGATACTAACCCAGAAACTACCTTCAGTCAAACAGCGCTGTCTATACAGTTGTGAAAAAGCTGTATTATTCTCGAGTGGAGGTAGAGCCTGAGAGTCTGACCTTTTGGGACTTGATATCTTCCATTCCAAGGTTATCCACAGGCACAGGTTTTGCAGGGTGTTTTCAAATGGGATTTTCAGCGCGCCAGCCAATATTTTGTCATGTTTTAAATCTCGGATCAATTTGGTTTGTTTATGGTCTGGATCCTCACACCATCTACTGTAATAAGCTGCATGTAGACTTGTATTTATACACACACACACACATCAAGGGCATGTGCGCACAGTTGCAAACACAAAGTCAGACTAACCCTCAAGTGACTTACCCACAAGTGTGCACACGCATCAGGGCCAACAAAGGGCATCTCAGGACACACACACACACACACACACACACACACACACACACACATAGAGCACTGCCCCACCTCCAGCCTGGCTAGTTGTCGCCCGCGTGCCCCCACCAGCCGTCTGCCAACAGGCGGGTTAATATTGCCACCAGCTGCAGAGGGGGTGATGCCAACCAATGCCAACCGGCACCAGGCCCAGAGTGGCCACACAGGAGCCACTGTGTGCTGTGCTGTGCTTCTCTTCTCTTCTCCTCTCTTCTCTTTCTCAACACTACTTTTTACATCGCCTTTTTCTCTATTCTGCTGCCATTTAAAGTGAAATTTAAATATAAAATGTCATGGTGTGTTTGTGTGCTTCCATATATGGAGCAGTGTGAATGCATGGATCCAAGCCATTTGGGGGCAGTCATCCATCTCAGTGAACAACGCTGGACAGTATATTGGCTGCATGCATGGCTGAGAGAAAGAGGCAGTGTAGGATGCAGAAATGGAGTGGGGCATTATGGTCTAAGAGAAAGGCTGGCCTTCCATTTCTTTCTCATCAGGCATGTGAATGAGGTGCTCCTGGTCCTGTGCTTGGTCAGTTTTCTCTCACACCTTTGTCTCTCTGTCTCTGTTTTTCTGCCCTGTCACCATTCTCACATGTATTGGTGTAAAAACCACAGTCACGTGGTGTGTTATGAGATTGAATTGTAGTGCCACTCTGTTACTACTTTTACTTTTACTTTTCTGTTGCAAAGGCTGATACATGCCTCTGTGAAGATACAGGTTAATGCCTTCTGTGTAATGATGCCGACAGGGGGTTCCAAAGTAAATGTCACTCAGAGGAACTAATGTAAACACACCCAACATTTCATTGCATGATGTCTGTGGCCATTGCTCTCAGACTGAGCGGATAAGGATATAGCACTGAGGTTAGGCCAATGCCCAACCCTAAGAAGTGAAAAGCAAAAGCACACAGATTTTCACTTAATTTTATTAGACATATTTTCTGGGCTTGGTGGGTGTTACATCATTATTGGATAAAACCATCATTGGATAAAATGTCACGCTTGATCACAGTGGACATGCAGATTGCCAATATTGCGGTTGCAATAAAAAGTTTAGTTTTATTACTTTTCTTATTATAATCCAAAAACTTAAAACACACGAAGTGACATTTGTCTGATGAGCATAAGGCCCCTTGAAACTGATGTCAAAACCATTAAAATGCTGGCACCAGTAATGAATTGCAGAAAACAAAGTTGACAAAAATAACAAAAGCAGTTGTAAGTTGGCTGTCACCTGTGGTTTCTTTTTAGGATTACTGCATTGCATTTCCACCAACAGTCCCTAAACGGAACTTGAACACTTGAAATGAACGTTGCTTGCTTTTGTAAATTGTTACATTGCAGGCACATTGCACACTGGTAGATCAGATTAAGGAAAATGTGGTGTATGTGGTGTGTGTGTGTGTGTGTGTGTAGGAAGGTGTGTGGGTGTGTATATGATAGGGAGCTGGAGGTATGAAGAAAGTGGTTATTTTGCAGCTACAAAAGCAGTAAGTAACTTAATTCACAGGCCTGGCCAAGACTACTGCTAGAGTGCTGCAGCAGCACACATCAACACACCAACACACTCGCACACACGGGTGCTTATTGATCTTTTAAAAGACTTAATCGCCCTCGCATCAAGAGACACCACCGTTCACCACTGTATCTAAAAATGATTGCACTGAGATTGAACTTGTTTTGGTTGGAAGCAATGTGAAGAGGGCACAGGAGATGAGAGACAGGGAGGCGTAGAGGCCATCTGTTTTTCTTTTCCTCTGCGTTCGTTAAATCTAAACAGAGATGCGAGCAGGATTCAGACATTCGGTGACAACATTTTAGAAAGATGCTTCTGAAGTGGCTTTCCCCCCCCCGCCCCACAAATAAACTCATTTGGGTTGATCTAACTTGTGTCTCACAATGCACAGTTATTTAGCTCTTCACTTGTGTGGGCAAGCCACGGCCTTTTTCACACGCTCAATATCTTTTTATGTCCTGGTTTTGGAAAGGGGAATTAATGAGTCTTTCTAGTAAAGCAGCTTGTCTGCGCTTGTGCAAAATTTCTGCGAGGGTAAATGAGTTTAAAGCCTTGGGCTATGTGTTGTTGTTATTGTTGTGCAAGTGCGCATGTGTGCATGTGTGCTTGTGCGCTCCTTCCTGTCTGATTGTTTACAGCCTTACCTAACTGGATTCCAGATGTAATCCTACAGTCGGTCTGATGAGTCCGACTATCCAAGGCTAACAGGGAGACTTTCTAGAAGTTGCCCCTCAGGCGTTGCCCTCTTACAGGCTCCCTTCCATGCAAATGCCAAATTCCCTGCCAGTAGCAGGCGTACGCTGCATAAACTGACCAGAGGCCGGTGGTTCTCTGTATATTCGTACAAAGCCTGTTAGCCTGCAGGCTGTTCCTGTCAGACGAGGCATGAGGCTAATGAGGTTACTCTGTTTCCTGTTTCTGCTTTCCTGTCCCCTCCTTTTGTTTGTGGGAGGAGGAGGGCTTTAGTTCTGTAGCATAACATGTCTACACACTGTAACATGACTTGCATACGCTTTGAACATATTGTGTACATGGATGTATGTTGGTGCCAGCACTCCTCCATACGTAAAGGTAAAAGCTGCCAGCCAGAAAAGCCATAGTTGTTTATGACCTAGACAACACAAAAGCAATTACATTGTATTTCCAGTTTGTGAAATGAGATTAGTTTTCGTTAACTGGCCTTATAAGAGCTCTAACGACACAAAAATCATGACCTTGCCTGTCATCATGTGCATAGAAGTGTAACAGAAAACCTGCTTAGCAACACAGATATTTCTCCCATATTGTGTTCTTTTATACAGCTCATATGCTGTGACACACTCTTAATACATTTGAACACGAAGGATTTAAATTTGACATCAATCTCAGTAAATAAATGTCCTGTCAGGAACTTTTATTACGCGGAAGGATTTTTATAATCTCCAGAGACACACAGCGCCTGGTGTCATATTTCCTAGATGACATTGAAGAGGACTTTCCTTAAGCAGTGCAAATCTAAAGAAAGAAACTGTTGCTGCTGATGTTTGAAGTCGTACCTCGATATTTGTCTTTGTAGAGCGGCGCAGCTGGTGTGTGGAGGTAAGGAGGTTAGAAATGCAGTTCTGTTAAGAGGGATCAGCAGCAGAGGTCTTCCAAGGCCTCCTGAGGGAACAGTGGGGAGGCGCAGGAGCCACTGCTGCTGCTGCCGTGATGAATGACAGCATGTTGGGGGGGCGTCGTCGGTCAGAACTGGTCCTTGTGACCATGGGCAGTGAGGTTATACGTGTGTGTGTGTGTGTGTGTGTGTGTGTGTGAGCTCACAGTACAGGGAATTGAGTCAAACCTCTGGTCAGCGGCAAGTATCCAAATGGAAAATGATACTGTGACAGAGTTGAAGGGTAAGTGTGTTGAACGAGGCTGTTGTTATTGAATGGGAGCCATTTGTTATGCAACCTGTCAAATTGGAGAGAGTGTACAACGCACACATACGCACAAGGGTTGCTTTATGCTCTCACTTAAACACGCAATTCTACCACGAGGTCCGTATTTTAGTCTTTTGTAAGACCAGACGTTGGCCCGGCGCTCTCAACCTGCCAAATGCAACTTCAGAATATAAAGAATGTTCCTCAGTTGAGCCCTAAAAACCATGGAAACAAGGCTGTGAAACTGACAGAGACACCGCTGCAAAGCTACTGCTACACTGCTGCTTTAACATTTCACTTTATGAGAGACACTTAAAATTCCCCCAACAACAATTCCACCATCCTTCCTCGGCTTTGTGGCACCAAGCGAACAGGTAACAGTTGCTTTAATACTCCTCTGGTGCTATGTTGCCGTGCGCTGAGGCCAGAGGCCAACCTTAAGAAACTCCTTTGACTTTCTGTTAGATAATCTGTCAATACCACTATTAATGCAGTCAGTGTTCCAGGAATGTGATAAACAAACCAGCTGTACAGATTAGTGACGGCTTAACAATTTTTTTTCTAATTAGTTTGGGTTTCATTCCCTTCTGTTACTTTGTTTTCTAGTTTTTAACTCAACAAATTAATACTGTCCACTTGTTTTTAAACACATCTCTCAAAGTTAATAAGACTTGATTTAAATCCAGTGAATAGTTGGCCCAAGTAAACAACTGATTACATTTTGGTTACGGTGCTGATCTGGGATGTTTGTACTGGTGGAAAGATTGGGCAGCTGGTGTGACAGCAATGCTTTCATTCATTCATTCAAAATTAAACCATAAAAACAAACGATAAACAAATACACAGGATGTAACTTTGGAAGTTGGAGAATGCGTAAGTTGGTGGAGGCTGGGGCTCTAACAAGAGCCTTCTTGTTGGTTGGTGAGCTTGTGTGGTGTTTTGTGTGTGTGTGTGTGTGTGTGTGTGTGTGTGTGTGTGTGTGTGTGAGAGAGAGAGAGAGAGAGAGAGAGAGAGGTAGGGTCAGAATAGGGGTCAGTTGGTCACGTAGCCAGTGTGGGTGGGCAACCCAGTCAATTTAAATCCCTTATTATGCAGCCAGCTGGGCCTGTTCTTCTCACACAAACACATGCACACTCATACGCTCACAGGATCCTCAAAGCATTGTGACATTTATTTCTTTCAGTCAAAATAAACTTGGTCACAGTGTGTATTTAAAAGCTCTCTCCCTCACTCCATCTCTCTCTCTCCCTCTCCCTCTCTCCCTCTGTGCTCTACTTTTACCAAGCTGATAGCGTTTTATGCTCGACAGGGCTGAATGGCGCTGGCAGTCTGTCAGTTATGTACGCTCAGATAGATTCAGACGGCGCGTGCGTGCATGCGTGCGTGCAGACAGCTGATATGATTGACAGTAGAGACATGGGAGGTTTGTGTGTGTGTGTGTGTGTGTGTGTGTGTGTGTGTGTGTGTGTGTGTGTGTGTGTGTCCGTGACACTGAGCTCAGCAGGAGAGACCATCATGGCCAGGCTGCAGACAGAAGGCATTGTTCTGAGGGAGAAACATTTATCTGCTGCATATGTAAGTACAGAGGGAAATGGTCTGCCTGGTTCCAGTTGATACTGCACTGTAGTTTTTATAGTTCTGTTTTACTGTTGTTACTTGAGGAGGTTTTGTTCAGCAGTATTTCTGCCTATGGAAATTTTTTTGCTTTAACCGTTTACATGATTGCAAGAAGGTAGCGGCAGCCCATGTGGCATTCCTCTCCTTCCATCTCCTGCAGATGGAAATAGCTCTGGAGCTGCTGGGGCTATCCCAGCATGGCTGGGTTTTAAAGGGAAGGCCCTGTGGCTGCACATACACACATACATTCCAATGCAGTGAGCTTTTTGGTGTAATGAGGTGATTATATAGGGCCTCTTGTCCGCGGCAACCTCACAAGCCCCTTTCTTTTGGCCTGTTCACTGAGCTCTGGGTAAAGCATCCGGTCTACTTGAGGCTATAAGGGACAAGGGGACCAGGATGTAGTTAGGATTGGAATGTGAGATTTGTGAGTGGACACGTGCTTTGTAGTAGACGCAGTTGGCCTTGTTTTACCTCTGTGTTAAACAAATCGCGCTGATGTTAGAGCTGCTAAAAAGCATTTGTCACATGTTGCTACTCAGTGCCAGGGCTGTTTCTGGGGAGCAGCAGTCATCATTTACACCAAAAGTGGGCAGCTGGCTTGAAAATACATAGTTATTTTTAATTAGAGATGAAAAGCTGTCAAAGTTTCCAAGTTTCCTGTCTGTGTCCTAATGAATCACTTCTCCACAAATGCGCTACTTAGATGTTCTTGTTTGCATTTGCATCTTTAGCACTCAAGATTGCTTTGAAGGTGCCTCCAGTATTGTGGTGGGCATAATTTGGACCTCTTGCTACATTGTCAAGGCTTTCTTTAATACTTTACAGTTGTTGTTTTTTTTGTTTCCACAGGGCAATAATAAAGATGTCTTAAATGTTTCTAATCCACAAATGGTTGGTCATGACCTTAAGAAAGGGCACACTGATGTATTTGGCAATTAAATAATTGTTATCACTGTCATCAGCAATACTTGGAAACCCTGAGCACTCATATCCTCGCAGCCAGCAGTCATCTGGGGCCCATGTGTTCGTGAAAGAGTGAGAAGGATCAAGATGTGGAAGGGAGGGAGGAGGAGAAAGGAAGAGAGAGGGTAGTAGTGGGGTAGAGACTGGATACTGACTACTGGATACAATAACCCAGGCTTTGTTATAATAACATTTCTCCTCCATCTATCCATCCATCCATCCATTTCTGCGATCCCTCCTCTAAGGGAAAATGTGTGTTAGAATAACAGATTTTGGGCCGGTTTTGTAGAGCAGATCGCAGCTGGCGCGTGGCCCACATTCCTCTGCCATGACATCCGCACAGTCGGCAGCAGCACGGCGCTATTTTTAGAGCAGCTAGTGTGAACGTTCGCATAGACACACACACAGAAATGTACGACTATGCAGAAGTGTATGAATCTATAGATATATTTACATTAGCTCAAAGGATTTGCTCATATCAGTTTGTTTATACCTTAGTAGCAATGGAGGCATACCAACGTGTTCACTAATTGCATCTTTGTTAGCATGGGATCTAAACCAAACTGATATCAGACAATTAACTGATGAATAAAAACTGAAATACACCAAAAAAATTAGCAAACAGGTTTTATCTGCTGTTTAATCAGTGGTACAGTAAGTGCTGGCACGCATGAGCTGCAGAACTGACGTTAGCAGTGGCTTGGCTTTCTGTCACACTTTAACACACACACACACAGAGCACAACACACAGAGACTCTGTGATGTCTTTAAAGGTACAGTGTGTGTTTTTTAAGTGAAAACTGTAAAAAGCAGTCAAAAAATGCTGGTACACTGGTGTTTTTATATTCCAGTAATAAAACAGAGCCAGGACTGGTGTTCTAGATGTATTCGTTGTATGAAATGAATCCGTTGTTTGTGCAAGATATTCTAGTATGGGAGTTCAACATGGTCCCAGAGGAAACTTGCATTTCCGTCATTCATTTCCGCTGAGATAGATGAATGGTCAGATCTGATTTTAGCTGTGATAATGTGATTTTTTTTTTTTGTTTGTTTCAAAGTTTTATGTACTCTATATCATCCTCCTTCCTTCTATGTCTCTCTTCCCTCTTCCCCCTTGTATCTAATACTATATTCAGGATCTTTCTTTCAGCATCCCCTGTTACATACCGCCAATGCGGTCCACTTGTTTCTTCATCAACCATCAGGGTTATTGGATTTGCCTGCTTTGCGGAGAGGAATGTTTGAACAAGGCGGGGGTTATGAAGTGGAACCAGCCCCACTTTTCATCCAGTCAGATGAATAGATACAGAATTGGTGATAGATTTAATTCTGCTCAGAGTCTTGACTTCTTATCTTCTTCTTATCTTTTTTTTTTTTTTTTTTAACATTTGCTCAATTCCTAGAGCAGTTTTCACTTTTTCACTTGTGCTGGCTCTGATTGTTTTGTTTGTTGGTAAAAATCCACTGAGATTAGATGTTTTTTGGGTATTTATTTACTGGATCTTTTCTCGTTCTATTGTGCATATTTTCAATATAATCTTAGTGTAATCTTCCAAAGGAAATGACTCATTAAGAAAGTAATAAACAGAAACTGTAGTTGGAGATGACATTATATTTCAAAGCGTTAAAGTCTTGTTATGCTCCAGAATAATGTCAGGAAAAGAATTTAAATGTTACAAGTAGAAACTGCAGTGATATTTCCTTCCCTTTAGATTTGTATTTCTTTTGCAGAACTTTTATTGGGTGAAGTGTTTTAAGAAGCCCAGTGGGAAAGATATAATGCGGGTATATTTCCAAGTGTTGCGCTGTACATGTCGGATTTATTTTCAGCGAGTGTGTGACAGAGTGAGGAAGAGCGAGAGAGGAAGAGATGTAATGATCTTATATGGCATATGTTTCATACACAGTATACCTATGGATGCCTAAAAGGTGTCTGTCTGTTTATTTGTGTGGCATTTGCAGGTTGGATTACCTGTGTATTCCAGTGGAGTTGGCAGGGGGTTGGGGTTGTCAGGTGACAGTATGCACACAGCGTTCCCGATGCATCTCTTGGTTACACGCACATACACACACACACACACACACGTTCGTGTGCACAGAAAAAGGTCCCTGCGCTCATTAGTGGGATTCCACTAGCCTGATGGGAGCTAGTCGGGGTGTAGATGTGTGTGTCATTGCCAGGTAGTGCTCGGCTGGCATTGCTCTGTCTGAGAGCTGTCTCTAAAGAGCTCTGGCAATATCTCAAACACACACACACACACACACACACACACACAGACACACACAGCAATGTCTGAATGAGAAACTGAGACGCAACACAATTTGGTTTTATTGCTTATTTGAGTAGATGTTTCCCTTCCTCTGTCATGCTACACTTACCCTCTGGCAGGCAGGAGTGTGAATGTCTTCGAAGAGATTTTGCATGCTATTGCTGTCCATCACCTCTCTATTTTACACCTGGAAAAACACACAGAGATACCCTCACCACCACCAACACACACACACACATACACACACACACACAGGCAGGCAGGAGCTGGCTTTTGTGCTTGAAAATCCAGTGAAAGGAAAGTAAACACCTTGGCCAAAAAAAAAAAAAAAAAAAAAAAAAAAAAACAGATGGCAAACTACCTCTCAGGTCAGACAGATATTTAACCTGCAGTTGAGCAAGGGTTGTGAAAACTCATTTAAATGATCCTCTGAAGTATGAAGAACTGTTGGAGAGGTTTAAAGGCACAGCAGCTGTAATAGAGTGGAGCTTTAATACTCACTCTTTTTCTCTCAGCTGATGAAAAGTCAGTCAGCATTTTTTTTCCCCCATTTTTTTTTCCCAGACCTTGTTGCTATGTGTACACAGCGCAGGAAATATCTGTGGCACGCAGCCAAGAACTGTGAGGAAACCAGAGAGAAAGTGAGAGAAAAAGAAATGCAGATGAACTTTAAGGTCAGTTTTTTTTGGAGGAAGGAAAATTTTATCTTGTTTCTCAGTACAGCTGTGTGTTCTGTCTGTGTGTGTGTGTGTGTGTGAGATAGAGAGATATCGATACCATAGAAGCTGTTTGAGTGTTTTTAACCCTGGGATATATTGTCAGTGCTGTGTGTGTGGTGTGTGTGTGTGTGTGTGTGTGTGTGTGTGTGTAAGTGTACGTTTGGCCTCATGCCACACCACGAGGGGAAAGAGTGCCAGTGAGCTGTCTAGGTAATTGGTGCTTACCTGGCAGGCTTTTGCACACATGCACACACATGCCCACATGCATGCACACACACAATGGATTAGATGACATTAACTACAGGAGAAAATGGCATAAATGAATACTTGCACTACCTGTCTTACTAGTGTGTGTGCGCATGTGTGTTTTGTGCACGCATTCACGCGCGGTCATGTGTGACAGTGTAATGAGGGACTGCACGCTACACACAAAACACACCCTATCAACCTCTGTCAGAGGCTGCAAAGCATCGGTGCACCGAACGGTCCGCTCGCTTATGCACGCGTGTGTGTGTGCATGCGTGCGTGCATGATGTGCCAGGGTGTGCGCTGTGAGCAGGCAGATGTGGCTGTCACCCATCAGCTCCATCATGTGCAGACACCCAGCTTTTAATCTTGCCCCCCACACCACCCTCCCCTCCCCTCTGCCGAGGCCCCTGAGCAGACCTGGGAAATCAAAACAATACTCTGCAAAAGCTTATTTTTATCTGCTGAGGAGAGAGAGAGAGAGAGAGAGAGAGAGGGGGAACAAAAGACACAAGACACAAAAGACTGATAAACAAGCAAACTTTTCAGGCTTGTCAATATTGTCAAAAAATATTAAGAGTTGTGAAATGAATCCGAGTGAGTGAATGAGGTCATACCAGGCTTCTTTTTTTTTTTAATTACAGAAAGTTTTTAGTGACATGGAGAAATCATATCAGTAAAATCATATTCAGCAGTTGGTGTCTTGTCTTTCATGATCCACCTGTGACCCACTAAGACCAGTTTCGGCTTTCTGAGGGGGTCATTACAGGGGACAGATCTGTGTTTATGCCCCAAACATAGTGACCCTAAAAATGCAACTGACTCTCACGCATTTGCATACGCTTTGCTTTGATGCTGCTATCAATCATCAGTGGGTTGTCCGCACTGATCGGTAGGCATATATTATCCATCATAACATCTCCATAGTGTGCGTTTGATTGTGTGTGAGTGGAGAATCCATCCAAGGCGGCAGCACCGAAAGGGAGAAGACGTTTATGAGCCGCAGTCATTTCAGTAGCATTTTATTCACCGGCTGTGGGAGGATGCATAATATTAGGATGAGATTAACTTTCTCTCTTTCACACACTCAGACAGAAATACAGGCTGACACACACAGAGACTCAGTTTCTGGTGTTACCCCAACCACAGACATCATCTGAATTCCTCTTGTTTGTTTTTCTTTTTTCTTTTTGAAAGCTCGCTCGTCCGCTCTTAATGGAATGCTGTGACTCTTATCTTGTTATTACAGCAGCGATAAAACGTCTTGGTGTAATTATTTTTGTGTGAGGTGGAGAATTTTCTTAAATATCCCCCCAGCCAGCGCTGATGTCACTACAATGTCTGCCAGCCACTTAAAGCCGAGCCAACTCAAACGAGTCAACTGGATGATCAGAGCGAGCTTCCCACACAGGTTGCTTTTCCACGTCGGCCCTCTTACATTACATTTGACTTACACAGAAGGAAATTGTGCTCACTGGGATGAGTCAACGGGATCAGAAATGTGTTTTTAATTCAAATCATTAGCATACATTAGCTTTTTTTTTTTTTGCACAAAGACATAGAGTGTTTTCCTTTCTCAAACCTTATAGCTGAAATCAGCTCGCCCCATGGCATGACTAGAGAAAAGCTATTTCCAGTTTCCATTATTTATTAATACCTCTTTGTTGTTGCTCGTGTCCTAATCTCATTTCCTTTAGTCATTAGCGTTGTTCGACATCAAACACAGCTGCCAGAGCAATGAGTGTAGGGGAGTGAGGGTGGGTGGGGGAGAAGTATGGTTATTGCTGTTGGACACTCTCTAAAGACCCTTTTAACAATGCTTGTCGCTGTGGAATATTTTTCTATTAAGCTCTTAAAACTCCTAATATGAGCAATATAGTGTTTTGAATAAATTGTGGATTTGATCTGTCATCATGTGTTTGCTGCTCAGATTGAAACTGACAGGGGGGGCGGGGGGTGGGGGGTGGCTGTGTTGTGCGCTGTGTGTGTGTGTGTGTGTGACTTCTGGTGACCTCCTCTGACAATAACGTCTTCTGTCTCAGTCTCGCTGGGAGAGATTAGCAACACATGAACTCACCGTCCCATGATGCTTTTTTCATTTGCTTCCTACCTATTCATCACCATAACACTCTACTATCATGGCATTGTGTCGAGGTACCGTCCTTCGTGCATTGTTATGCTAATGCACTGCCCTGTGTCTCGCGGCAACCTAATGCTATGTTATGCTAATGTCACGATATGGCCAGAAATGGTGAGGGGAGGGATGCATCCAGAACAATATGGAAGGAGATTTCCCTGTTATACTTTTGTCTTTACTAAAGCTGTCAAGTTTTGATGCATTTCCACCTGAACAGTTTTGTGTTCCCCATATTTTATTATTTTGATAAACAAATGTCCAAAAATCACCCATTCCTCAGACCAAACTAATATGAGCTACCTTGATGTTAACAAACATTTTCTAGGCTTTTTAAAAAAATTTTTTTTTAGTTTCCATATTTCAAAAATGATACAGCAACACTGTGGCATTTGTTCATTTTCATTTCTTCACAAAAATTTACAGGCTGTGCTGACATTATCTTGTAAGGTTTTGTTTTGTCTTGGACATCTCAACAAAAGTGGCCTGTGAGCACTTCCTGACCTTGACCCCAAGTCACACTTGCTCTCACAACGTGCTCTTGTCTGACAACAGAAACAAAGGAAAAACGCTCAGCATAAACAATCATCCAACTTGCAGAGCTGTCGTCTGTATTAATGGCCTGTTCATTGTCTTGTCTGCTATGTTTTATTATTATTTTTTTCTTCAAAGAATAATGTGAGAATTCAGAAGTGTTTATCAGAAATGTTCTTTCCCACGAGCACAGAAACACAGCATAATAGTTATTTTTAAAAAATGGGAGAAAGAAATTGTGCCCACTGTTTCCGTCTGTGATAACAGTTTGTACTCATCCATTCTCTCTCTGTTTTCACAGGATGACAGTGATGGGATCCCGTGGTCGGAGGAGCGGGTTATGCGAAAGGTGCTTTACCTCTCCCTAAAGGAGTTTAGGAGTGCACAGAAACGGCAGCCAGATGGAGATGGAACCACAAACTCCAACGGTGAGCTCATATCCACATCCTCTATGACGACATCTCTTCACTTCTGTTTTACTGGGATAGAAGTTTTGTCAGCAGTGTAGTTTTGTTGCTGTCTGTTTTACCACAGTGTAGTTATTTGGTAATTTAGTGGAGTCAGTGGCACATGGTGAGTGACAGGAAATAAAACATCCTTGTAACAGATTTGTTCACTGGACACACAGTAAAATTTCTACCTTATCCTCCAAGTTAAAACTGAAGCCAAAGGTTGAGGAAGTGGAGATCAGTTTAGAGTCTTTGTATGATAAAATGTCTATTTTTCACCCATCTCTTTCTTAGAAACCTTTATTTAGCTGAAATAAAGGACTTTGCAAAGAGGTAGAATAAAATGAATTACTCTTACAGTGTTCTGTAAACAACCTTAACAATAATTAAAGGCTACCTTCAAATGCAATAATTTGACACGCTGAACTCTCACTTCCTTTAAACAAAATGAAAGAAGCAAAGAATTTTCCACACTAGCATTTTGTGGAGTAAATGTCAGAGTTGCCAATGTTGCCTGGCTTTGCTGAGGTTAGTGTCTTAGTCTAGCGCTTCATTCCTTTAATTGCAACTGACAGTTTTATGAGTCTGTTTGCAAGTGAAAACTAAGCAAGTTTTCTTTGACAGCGGAACCTGATCTCGCTTAAAATGGAGAGAATCCAATGAGAACAAATGATCAAGGACTCTCATTTGCCTTTTGTTGTGGGTCAGTGGGCAAGCGAGCTGCAGTCTTTCGCTTTTTCGGTTCAGTGTCGCATCCTCAAAGGAACCCTTGAACTGAAAGTATTTCCCACTTGTTTTTGGATGTTGTTTACACTTCAAAGAGAGGGACTCTGATGAGGTCTTCCACAGTGCCACATGCAAGAAAAACAAGTGTTGTTAATCTTTTCCAGCTTGGACATTTCCACTCACTGTGGGGTCCATTAAAACGAGGACTAATAGAAACCCCAACATAAATTAATACTTGAAGTTGCTTAGTTAGACAGGAATCCAATCCCAGGTGGAGGCCGGCTACAGTAACAGTTGAGGGATTTTGTGGCTGTGCCGTGTAAACCTGAAACAACACAAGAAGAGTGGGAGCACAGGGGGTGAGATGAACAGCTTGTTTTGAACCAAGCTGTCACCATGTCTTTGTTTGACACCGGTGTTCCCACCCATAAAAAAACCCTCAGCCAGCCAACAGTGGAGATTTGAACTTCACACGTGCCTCAGAAGCTATTCTCAGCTGACATTAACACAAGCCAGACACCGAAAGAAAGGAAACAGGAGTTAAAAAGAGCCTCTGAAAGTTCACGCCCAGCCAAGGAAGCCAGCCAGCCATCCAGCTAGGCAGAAGGGGAGACAGGCAGACAGACAGGAGGGAAATCTCTTGAAATGTAGCTTATTTCTTTCTTCTTTTTTTTCCCTCTACCCCATTTTTTTCTTTATTATATATTTTTCACACCTTCATTTCTTCTCTCTGTGCCTGTGCTGAGTGCCCCCTCTCCTCCCTGTAGCTAGTGTAGCTCTGCGTGTCTGTCTGGCATCTCGTAGCTGCCACTCCAGAGCTCCTCAGGGCCTTTTAAGCCACCGCGGGTAGCTGACCTTATCGCCTGAATAAAAATGACTCATTAGAAAGCGTCGGCGGCCCGTCGCACCGGGGGTAACGACAGCAGCCTGCACTGACACAAAAGGGAGCCGGGTTGAATAGAAGGGCCCTGCTGTTTTAGAGCACCGTGGGTTAGCAAGGCTTTGGAGGCTGTACGAGCAGCACAGTTTCCCGTCTCGCATAGATGATGTGGTGAAACTGTCAGCCATTTTGGAGGATCACACTCAGCGTGTGCTACATCCTG
Organism: Lates calcarifer; assembly: GCF_001640805.2. Classification (NCBI taxonomy): domain Eukaryota; kingdom Metazoa; phylum Chordata; class Actinopteri; family Centropomidae; genus Lates; species Lates calcarifer. Next base: position 12,273,061 of record NC_066835.1, on the reverse strand, counting down.
AATGGGCAGCCCCTGCTGTTTTAGAGGACTGTGGGTTATAGAGTCTGGGCCAGACATGTGCCACAGTTTTTAGTCTCACACAGGCATTATTGTGAAACTATCAGCCATTTTGGCCATTTTGGAGAGTCAGATCACTGCATTTGCATAATCATTAAATTGATGACGGTTTAGAAATTACTGTCATATGTAAATAATTAACCAGTTATTGAATTACTTATTGGCAGAAAATGTATCATATCACAGAAAATTTTAATACTTGTGGGTTTGTTAAAGAAAAAAACGCCAACATGCTGGTTTCAGCCTCTTGAATGTGAGGATTTATTGTTTTTCTCTGTTTGATGTCATTATACATTTTATAATCTTTGGAATTTAGAGTTTTAATTGGACACAATATGCAATTTTAAGGCGTCACCCTGCAAAATTCTGACTTTCCTAGCATTCATTAATTACTTAAGATTCTAAGTTCATGTGTAGAAATGTCTTGCTTTGTCAGACTAAAAGGCCAAAACACAAAGATAATGAGTTTGCAATCACTAAGAAAAACACATCTGAGAAACTTGTCCCAGAGAATTTTTGCCATTTATACTTAAGAAATTACTATGATTATCAAAATAACTGCTTAATTTTCTGTTGATCGACTATTTCATTAATCTGCTAATCATTAGGCACGGTCCTCTGTGCTTCACCTTGAGATAAGGGTCCTTCATTTTTGGGGAAAAATGTATCATCTGACTGAAGGAGGTTAGAGCAACACCTGGCTGTAATCCTCAGAAAACCAGCAGTCGTCCCCCTCCCCGGGCATCTGTCTCTCCATCTTTCTCTCCCCACATACCTCCATCCATCTCCACCCCCACCCCCCCCCCTCCTGTTTAGAGGGGTGTGTGGCAGTCTGTCAGTCAGCTGCATGTGTGTCCGCAAGTGTGTGTGGCAGTCTATCTCTCCACCCAACCCAGCCTTCTCCCTGCCCATAACCAGCAATCATGCCATCTCCCCAGCCACTTTACCCCTCGCTGTTGGCAGCCGTCCATCGCTGCGTCCATCACACTTCCTGCCTCTCGTGCTCGTTCCCCTGCATTATTTAACAAATGACATTATGCCCTTCTGCGTCCAGGCTTCCGCTCGTTCACCCACTCCCCCCCACCCCTCCATCCCAGGCACGTTCTTCCTCTTCCTCTCCTTTTCTCATCCCTATCTCCCTCCATCCGTCTGTCCTTCCGCTTGTCCCCCCCACCCGATGCAGGGTTTCATTACACATCAATAGGACTCTGGTTACTGCCTTTTCCGCAAGCTCCTGTCTCTTCTCTCCCTCCCGCGGTTCAGTGTCCTCGATTATGTATCTCCACCTTCCCTCCTCTTCCCATCCATCCATCTATGTCTCCCTCTTCCTCGCCGTCTCCCTCTTTTTCTGTTTTGTCCTTCCTGTCCCCTGCCCTGCCTGTCTTAACTATCTACAGAATCTGTCACCCAAACCCTCCCTCCCCTCTCTTTTCCATCGCCACCCTCTCTTTCCTTCGCTCTGTCCCGTTTCCCACCCTTCCTCTCCAGTTCTCTGAATCGTTGAAGCTGCATCGTCTTCCTGTACCTCTTTACTTCGCCATCTCCCTCCGCTGTGCTTGTCTGTACCTCTCCTCTCCCCCCTCCCCTCCTTTCCTTTCCTCCCTCTCCATTTCCCTGAGTGCTATTGATGGAGGAGCTGGCTGCTGGCCAAAAACCAGGAGGGGCTGAAGAGAGGGTTTGCCCATTTCTCTCACTGTCCCCTCTCTTTCTCTTCCCGTTTCCCGTCTGCCAGTCTTGCATGCCCTGCCGTTCCTACCTTTTTTTTTTAATGCATGTCATTCTCTTTCCTTCAGCACTCGCTCTGCTGTCACTGTCCTGTCTGTCGGTATTTCCCATGCTGCTTTCTCCTCGCATGGCCAGAGTGGCAGCAGTGGCAGCTAAAACATGGCATGGGCCCTCTATTCTTTTTCTGGCGAGCGCATCACCTGGCAGAGGAGGAAACATGAAGGAGTTAGTGGCGAGAGAGAGGGATAGAAGGTGTGATAAAAGGAGGCGAATACAAGAATCATAGCCAAAAGAGGAAGAGTTGAGGGATTGGAAGAAGTGGGCGAACGAGATTGCATCTATCCTGTCCCCGCGTGCTCTTTTTCCACAGTCGCTCAAGCCTTTACAAAATCCCATCTTTGCCTTTGATGCTCAAGATTTACGGCCTTGAACTGCACAAAGCAGATGCCATGTTTCTAACTGCACATTGTTGTATCGCTTTTGTTCTGGTTTGTGGTAAGTGTCATGCAGTGTTGTGAGGTCCAATTTTGGAAGGAAGAGCAATATATTTGGGGCTACTTCAAATCCTCTCGCCAGGCAGTCAATTTTAGTATCTGCTTCTACTCTGAAAAACTTCTGGGAATGGATACAGTTGGGAGTTTCCCTAAAATAAAACTACCCATTGTTTCTTTTTATATCATGCCCCAATTTTAATTGTGTACAGGCATGGAGGATTACTTACACAAAGGGCATGAAATAGAATTTTAGTGCTCTTGTTGAAAGGGAGATTAAAGTCTTGTATAACATTAGAGTTTCAACTGCAAATTGTTCATTAATGAGAGGGAAGTTAAAAGGCAGATTGTTTCCATATATTTCCTAACCTTGAAAAAAGAAGGCATTTTATTATAGCTATATTTACAGCCCTTATATCGTTTCCTGTCCATTAGGAATGACGATGCACTCATTTCCACACTAAGTCTTGTTTGTAAGTGTAGTTAAGAATCTATAAGAGCACACTGCCCCAGCGATTGTCTTTCCTATGGCACGACTCTGCTCTGCTATAGTTCCACTTATTACTGCAGCTCACACTAATAGGCTCCTCTCAGCCCTGTGATACGCCATGTTACGCTATGTACCTCTGCTCTCTCCCTCTTGCTCTCTCGAGACTTTGAGGTGAACGCAGCGAGGCGATGGGCTTAGTTAAGCACGCATAAATCTGATTAGAAACCCCCCACAGGAGCAGCTATGGGGATGGCACACTAGCATGGCCCTCTGCTGCCTCACCCCACCATCCCACAAGTCCTAACCTCTGCCACAAGCCCCCCCCCAGCCTGTTGTCATAGGCCTCCACCAGAACCTTGAGTTTAAGCATCCTCCCACCCCCCCCCCATCCCCCGTCTGCCACACTCGCCTGTCCCCGGCCCTCTGCTTTCCCAAGATTCCCAGCTCTGCCCCTCAGATGAGCACTCATGTGCAACCAGCATATGTCAAACAACTCTTTGGAGAAAAATGGGGTTTGGGGGGGTGGGGGGGTGGGGTGTAAATAGGAGGGAGGGAGTGGAGAAGAGGGGGTGGTGAAATGGGCCTGTTTGTTTGTGCTCTGTGGGGACATCATGCGTCAGTCATTTTTCGGAGCGCAATTACAGTTAATGAGCTACTTCGCTTTTTGCTCTGATGCAAGTTTCACTGACAAAATATATTGTCCAGAAGTTGCGATTGGTATCTCTGCACCGTTTCTCTCTTATCTTTTTTTTTTTCTAACTCTTCCCAGAAATTTCTCTATTAAACTTAGTTTTCATGGTCACATATTAAGTACTTAAAATGTCTTTATGTGCATTTAATTTATCCGTAATAAAACGAAGGAAATCTTTTACAAATGCAGATTCATTGAATTTTCTGTTTCCATATTAAGTTTTTATCTTTTTATGAAATAGACTTCTGCTTGAAAGGGGAAACTTCAAAGGACTTTAAGTGAAACTCTTGACTGATAAAAGGCACACTGATGTAGGCCTTTCGTGCCAACGGATACATTTTAAGGTGGTGATTCACCTGTGGCCTATAGACTTAGAGGCTCTCCAACGACAACATAAAGCATTGCCAACAGTGCAATGGCCTTACTCATCGCGCCGGTACTTGTTAACTCTGACCGCAGCGATGTGTTTCTGATGACTGTACCTCTGCTTTCAGGTACTGACCTGCCCTGCGTGTGAGAAAAACCAACAGCCTGTGTGTCTATGCAGTGATGAGAATGTATGACTGCATGTGTGTGCACTCATTCAGCCCAAAGCACATTTATAAATCTCAGTTAAATCATATATTTGAAAACTTCTTTTACCTGCTCCTCAATTGCTCATCTTTGTCCTGTCTCCTACACTGTCATTTGATCTTATGACTCCCCTTCCCCATCCCGTCTTTCTCAGATGACACAATGCCCAGGCTTGCTTGACAGTAGTGTCCTCGTGAACAGGATATTATTCAATCTGGCAGTTATCCCTAACCCATGCACCACTGTCATTATTATCTCAATTTATTTTTCTTTTGACACCCACTATTAGGAGTTTGTGGTGCGGTTTGACTGACACTTCCCTGTAAAGGCATCAGTCAAGTGGAATTTTATTGGGTGTGCTGGGAAGGCAGTGAAACCCTCATCCAATGAGAGAGAGTGGCATACTAGTGAGAAGGTGTTGGCGAATGAAAAGGTTTATGACAGCAGCGCTCTTGGTTAAACAAACCACTGGCAGCTTGAATGTTCAATGAGTTATCGTTTGTTTTTGCAAAATGAATGTGAATAATTTAACAACCTGCCATACCAGAGTCCAGTCAGGCATGAATACTTGTCAGAACAGGTCAAAACGGGTAAAATGTGATGAATTACTGTTGATGTCAAATCTTGATATAATCGATATAAATCTTCACCTTTCAGTTGTGTAAAGCGATGTTTCACCAGCACAGTTTTAAACATGTGACTGCCTCTCTGTCTTCAGTTGGTTACAGTCCCCTTGGCAGCTCCTCCAGTCTTCTTTTTTTAATAACTCTAAAAAGCTTTGAACTTCCCCAGTTGTTTCCCCGATAACTTTGCTCATTCACGCTCCATTGTTGAATCAGACAGGCCTGTATGACACGTTCCAAGAACTCGCAAGAACTGCCCATGAGGAAATCAAGCCTTGTGATATCTATTTAATTTGGTTGTCTCCCTTAATTACCATTGACTTCCACTCCTCTGTTTGACCTAATTTGAATTCTTGGTGCCTGTTGTTGCTTCTGATTTAAGAATCTGTCTAGGGGCTTATTTTGTTTGTCTGAGTTGCTTGCTAAATATTTAATTAGGGCTCTGTCAATTGGGCTCACTAAGAATGTCAAGTCCAGCAATATCTGTTCGCTTCCCTGCCGCCTCGGGCTTGTTTTTTTTAAAACTCTCTGTCAAAGGGTGTACATCATGTACGTCAGCAGCAGTTGCATCTAACAAGGGAAAATGTGGACAGAGACATGAATGAGTAACTTTCCCACCCCTCCAAAACTAGCCCCTGTGGTGCTGCAATAGTTTGAGAGTATGTCATTCAGACACATTCACTGGTTAGACACTGTGCCAGTATTTTTTTTTTTTTTTTTTTTGCAATGACTGCGGATGTTTTCAGCTCAGCGCATTTTTATTTTTCAGTCTAGATGCTTGAATAATTTGTATTCTCTCTGTATTTACCCCGTCCACTCAGTCTGTCTTTCTATCTTCCATATTCTCTACACTGTGCACTGTCTGATAAAGTAGAGCTACCATAATCTTATCAAAAGAAATGTATCTGCTCAGCCTTCAGCCCTCTCCACCGCATCAAATCAAAGACAAAAACAGAAGGCTTTATTACCACTGTCAGATGAAAACATTGTTTATTCCCTAAAGACTTAAGCTGTATTTTATACAATATTAAGCCCGAAGGAATGGCTCACTGACAAAGGACCATGCCAGGTTTCAAAGAAGTGGTCCGTAAAATATATGTTGGCCAGACTCTAACCCTTTTGGTGCTGTGTGTATTTCAGGTTCCCTAGCCAATGGACAGCTGAACGGCTCGGGATCAAAGGGCAGCCACAAAGAAGATGGGTCCTTGCGCTCTCAGGGTCTGGATGGGAGCAGCGAGTACTGTGAGGACAGTCCTGCAAAGAAGAGGTGTGTGTGTGTGTGTGTGTGTGTGTGTGTGTGTAAGGCTCCCAATCCTGTTTGTGAGTCATTGGGTCATTAAAGAGCTTTATAGATCCGTGAATCTTGCGTCGGTGTGGAATTGTGAGCCTGTCTGTGTCTGTGTATGTGAGTTCACGCCAAAGGTGGCTGCTGCTGCTGCTGCTGCTGCCGCTGCCGCCACCGCAGATGCTGCGAGTGTGAATGTGTCAGGGTGCGAGTGTGAGAAACTTTGCCCACATGTTACAAACTGCAAGTGCAGCTTAATTGTGATGAATTTCTTAAGCTCTGAGGATTAAGAAGCTGCCACATGGTACCAAGTTCTCTTTTACACACACATGTATCCCATGTATTCTCTGTACCAAAATCCCCAGTAACAATTATCTGTCTTTTTCCCTCACTCAAGTGCGTACAGTAAAATGTTTAGAGAAGAAGCAGGTTTGCCTATTAGTTTTCTAATAGAAGATGACAGTCACCAAAGAAGTGTAAATAGCATCACCCTTTAAAGAGCACTGAGGTCCTTTAATGAGCACACCCCCTCATCTTATAACGCAAATGCTGTTTCAGTCATTTATAATTAGCCACTTAGAGGAATGTTGCCATGCATTCCTAAATGAATTATTTAAAAACTGGAGTTGTTGCAGAGTACAATAAGCTGCTAATTTCCACCACAGCGTAATTTTTTTGTGAAGTCATTTATATCACGAGTGAATTATTGAAACAGATTTCGTCCATGAAAAAATAGCAATTTTCAGTGAGATTGGTGCAAAACACTGCTCTCCCTCAGACAAATGTTCTTGGAAAATGGAATAAAGGATCTTTGGAAAATGTGATGCTTCTAATGCATTCAACACGAAGCAGGTTTTGAAATCACAATGCTGGAAAATATGATTTACAAATACTCATGCTCTATAGAGTGAGCAGATTAAAATGGCTGGTATGCACCTCAAAGCTTATGTTTTTCCTTCTGCCTCAACATCACATGTGCACACACACATATAATGCACAATAGTGCACTATTACATTCATGCAAAGCAGCTCTTTCTCATATTCTCATTCTCAAGCGGCCGGCTACTGTAGGTGGCAGGTGTGTGTGTGTGTGTGGTTTTTTGGTGAGCCCAGGAAGGGGGGGTCTGTATGCCTTCGTGCGTGTTGTTTTTGTTCTGCCGCTGGTCTCTCCCTCACACACACACACACACACACACACTGACAGGGCATCAAAGCATCAGTGTAAAGCTAGGGGTGGAGCCTGGGAGGCCGGACAGCAGCAGATGTCCTTCTGTAATGAGCGGCCTTATACAGGCTCCATTCACTGGCATGTCAAGCACCTGCCTAAGTCCTCCTAGCTGTCATTCGATACTGTAACCTCCAAATCTGAGCTCAGTCATTACGAGCTTTCATCTACCTGGCTTTGAAGCAGAAGGCCACTGGAACAACTGATAAGAAATTTAAGTTTTTCAGGGAGGTTGTTGCAGAGACTCAAAATTTGGGTCTAGTGGACTTTTGTATAGCCTTGGTTGTGGAAAAATGATAAAAGCAATAGAAAGAAAGAAAGTGTGCTTTTCCTGCACAGAAAACCTACCAGTAAGAGTTGATCTTGAACTCAGACTGGATAATTGCAGATTGCACACTGAGAGTAGTGGGGAACTGCCTAACTGATAACAACAGAAAATGCTCAATTGAAAGAAAGTGACCCCGTGGCTTATATAATAGCCAAGCATAAACACTAGGCTACTCTCTGTTGGCTGAGGAAGAAAGGCAGTGAAGCAAAAAACACCAAGGACAGTCTCACAATTTTATTCTTTCTTGTTCTGATTGCATGTAATGCTGTGTGTTGAGTGGAGTTCAGCGAGAGGCCAGGCCTGCTCCATGGTTTTCATTAGTTCACACACACACACACACACACACACAAACACAAACACACATATACATATACACAAACACACAGCAGGACTGAATGAAGAAAGACTCTCTATCTGATGCTAATGAAACACAAGCCTAGCCAGTCCTTGGCAATGCCTCATGCCCTCTTAAAAAGCTTATTGTGTGTGTGTGTGTGTGTGTGTGTGTGTGTGTGTGTGTTTGTGCTTGTGCATGCTTTATGTGTGAAGGGATGACTCCAGTGCCCCTGGCATGGGTGCCCCGCACTGTTCCTGAACAGGGCTCACTGAGACAATGCCAGGAGCTTTTACACCTGGCACTGGCCAAAACAGGAGGGGGAGGAGCAGCGGTATATAGCTGCTTCCAATTTTTGAGTGAAGAAAAAGTTTCACACTGTGGGGAGAGGATGAAGGGATAGAGCACAGACAGAGAGGGGAGGACTGGGAGGAGCGGCCGAGAGAGAGAGAGAGAGAGAGAGAGAGAGGCAGAGACAGAAGGACAGGTGCGAGTGATTTTTGGCAGGAAGCGACCCCCTTTAGAAGTCTTTGAGATCAACTCTGTGTTTGCCTTCCCATGCTCCTGAGATTGGCGGAGAGACTGGCAGCACATCCCCTCAAAACATGCCAGCTCATTGTAGCCCTTTCCTACCAGCATGACCATATTCTCCAAATGGGGTTCCCCTGCCAAGTGTAGGCCCTACACACGCACACACACACACACACACCACACACACACACACACACACACACACACACACACATCAACTTACTTTCACAACCCCACACAGTCTCATCTTCACTGCCATGGTTTACTGACCTAGTTATATTCCTGCACCTCTGCTCATCTCCCACATCTGATTTAGGTTGTTATAAAGACTGTCTGTGTATTTACCAGTCACTGAAGTGTCAAGACTGTTCCCAGAACAGGGCTGAGTAGAGTCACAGCAGGTTACATGCTTTATATATATGATGAAAAGTTTTTGCAGTTTTGCGCTTTTGAATAGAATTTTTTTTGTGTGTGTGTTACCCTTAAAGGAAGTCTTGTGTTCAGTCATGAAACATAGAGCTGTTACAGAAGCTTCTTCAGTGAGTCAGCATCTCATAAATCTTTCAGAGCCGTAAATGAAAAATCGAAACCATTCGGTGGTATTCGCTGTTTTTTAATTTTGTATTACTGAGCTGAAAGGGCAAAATCTAAACATGACTCCGGTGTGGTTTTCTTTTCAATGATTAGGAAATCTTTGTGGCTTGATTGTATATACAGTATAATGGAGGGTGTAGGTATGGGACTCTGGTTTTAAATTGTGTCAAACATCACTCTTCTAGACACTTTTTTTTAACATCTAAATGTAAAAATAGTCTTGGTTACTCAATTTGATGCAATGAAAATTAGATCAAGATGCATCTAACTCCAGTGGGTGCTTACAGGAGGTTTTCATGGTGTGATCCTGGCAACTCAGTTAGTTGATCTATGAATTTTAAAAAGTGAATACAAACTTAAGAACCGCTGCAAAAGTGTGGTTCGAGTGTGCGTGTGGATCAGAAGTTGAGTGCCCCTCTCAGACAGACTTCTTAACTTAATTTCTGCATTCTCTCTCTCTTTCCGTGTCCCTCTTTTCTTTTTCTCTTTTTTCTCACTCTCTTTACTGAACCCCACTTTTGGCTCTCTTTGAATCTGTTCTCTCTGTTGTCTCAGCCAAGACACACACTCAAACACTCAGCTGCTGCCGCTTGTTTTGTTTCGACTTAATGAATGCCAAGTGTGTACACACACGCACACACACAAACACACACACACACACACACACACACACACACACTTGTCTTGTCTAGCGTAACCAATGACTCTTGTCAGTAATGCATAATCACCATTTCCATTTATGAGGGATTATATGCATGTGTGCGCACACACACACTGCAAGTGTGTGTTAATAGAGGGCCATAATGTGTCTATTGATTTGCTTTAGATCTATTGCAAGGGAACCTATATGCAGTGCAACACCTAGTTGTACTACCAACACCTAATAGTTAAATTAATATAAAGTGGACTCTCATAAACAATCTCATAGACATGGCTTAACTTTATTAGAAAGCTGAACAGATAGTCCAGTGAGCTCTTTGGTTGTGCAGTCAAATGGAGGCTCTGTTTGGAACACAACTAAAAACTATGTCTGTGCTTATTCCAGTACAGTTTAAAAGGTCTCTCTCTCTCTCTCCCTCCCTCTCTCTATCTCTCTCTTTGTTTGTCTGTCCCCCTCCTCTTCTGTCAGTCTGTCAGCGACTCACCCCTGCATGTCAGCGTGTCCGTCTCCAAAATCTCCTCTAAACTCTCCTCTCATTGTCACTGCCTCGCTGCGGCTTTATGAAAGCCCTCCACTCAGCTGAAATGGAAGGGCGAAGGAGTATTAACCATCCACCGCAGTGCATAATGTCACTCAGTGTGCAAACTTGCTCCCATAATCACTGTCAAATACAAGTGTTTAGCACTGTGATTGTAGCACAGATTAGCCATGTTGCAACTGGTTTGCATGGTGGAATTTATGGCATAATACTAAAAGAAGTTTTAAATGCTTCAAGGGATTTACTGTACAGTTATTTTTGCATCTGTTGAAATAGGGGCTGATATCCTTACATTTTTTTAGCTGCCAGAATATCTGTGGTAAGACAAGGTCACATCAAGACAAATTTTATTTTTAAACCCCAATATTGCAAATCATACATTACAACACCCTCTGTCCCTGGACCCTCAAATCGGACTCCCCAGGTGTTAAAATGACTCAGACAAGTACAGACACTGTAGAATCAGTATCTGATTTGTATCAGTACACTAAAATCAGTATATGATTTCATAAGATATCTAATTTGAGATGACATCTCTCAGTTGAAGCTGAACTTTTATGTTTATATGTCTTATAAGTTCTGTTCCAGTTGAGGTCAATCTTGCTGTGCTATTACAGACAGCTCAGTTGGTGGTTGTGTGTGTGTGTGTGGGGAGTTTCATAAGAGTAGCATGAAGTGCTCCACTGCAGTGACCCATCAGAGGGGTCACTCTTGTTCATCCCAACCTGGGAATCCTCAGTAAATTGGAAACACTCAGATAAGAGATTGATAGTTAGGAGCATCATGTTGTGTGTGTGTGTGAGAGAGAGAGAGAGAGCAGATCAGTGTGTGTGTGTGTGTGTGTGTGTGTGTGTGTGTGTGTGTGTGTGTGTGTGTGTGTGTGTGGTAAGGGCCTAGATCACATGTGTCCCTCAGTTTCTTGCAAATCTTATAGCTTGCTCCACAGGATACCAAGATAGTTTTGATAAGAAGTCATGAAATTAACCAAAGAATCTGAAATCCAAATAGTAGAAAAAGTTGGAGAATGAATGTTACCTCTTCAGCTTGTGTGCATGTTTTCTTATTTTATCTGACCCACTGCACTCTGTTTGTCCCTGATCCTTTGTTTGAGCCACAGACCCCTGTGTCTGCAGCCTCAAGGCCTCACGTGTGTCCTCTCAGACCCTCTGAAGGTCTGCATATGAGACTCAGGGTTTAATTAGACTGATTGCTAAGCACAAATAGCACCACCTCTGATGTTTATTGACCTAACCTGGCAGTGGTCAGCTACTCCCATGGGTGATTTAAGGTGAACTGCAAGGTCAGAGGTTATAGGGTTTGAGTTCCACATGCGTCATGAAGGGGTGGGGGGTTTTGCCAAATAGCCCTGAGCAATGGACCCTGACTGCTAACAAAGCCTGCATTTAAGTGCAGTACTTTATATTTTCTTTTTGGCCTTCAGGGAAAAGGAAGAAGATCAAGAAGTATTGTTCAGTTCTTTTTCATGTAATGTCATGTAATTCATCATCAAAACCTCTAGTTACATTTGGTGTTTTGTAGTTATTTTATTAGCATTTAGCTGAAGCGGAGTGTCACTTTTATACATTAGCATTTTTAAGGTGACAAAGGGGACGATGGGTGACTTCCATCTGACCTAATATAGCATTTATATATTCACAGAGATACAGCTAAGTTTGATCTATTGTCAAGATGTCTTTTCTCTTCACATCTGCCTATCAGGCCATCTCCCCTCTCATCGTTTCATTAAAAAAAAGGGCCCAGTGAAAAGCCAAGGTTATATTTAAATAGACCTTGCTGTTTTATCTCAAATGAATATCATCCTTATTGTGACTGCTTGAAGCATATAGCTGTCACAGCTGAACTTGTACAGAGACACACACATTATCACACCTCCTGAATAACACTGAATCACATTTATCTGGATGTCAAAGCAAAGCAGCACAGTGCTAAGAAACTTATGCTGACAAAATATACAGAAATACTTAAGTATATACATCATTATCATGGTTATTCACACCTGTCATGGTGAACTACTGGGTGTACCTTTTGGTCCAGTGTAGTAATAAGCTGGCTTCTGTGTTCTCTTAGCGGCCTTGACTCACTGACTAATGATTGTGTTTATTTGTGTTTAGTGTGCATGCGCTTTAGTGTGCACATGCTCCGTGTATATGTGAACGAGGTCTATAGAGTGGGCTGTTTGCATATGTCAGGGTCACAGGGTCAGCAGGTCAGTGCCATCCCTCTTCTAAATGCATGGAGACAGAAAAGCAATAAACACACTGAGCAAAGTGAGCACTCACACTGTTTACACTGAACACACACATTATGGTTTGTGTTGGGAAACTAGATCTGTATCTATAAAGAGGTTTTGCACGCTCAAGATGAATATATCATCATGCACTTTTTTCCTCTTTTGTTCTTTAGAATTTAGAATTTCAATATTTTAACAGTTATCTACTATATACAATATATTTTATTCCTGTTCAAACAAAGTAGCCTTGGAGTTTTGTCTTTTTCATGCTCATGCTTTAACACATATGATGTCAATTACAGTGTGATCATTGCTTTCAACATTATATTTTGAAGATTGAAAGATCTTATGGGCTTAAGAAATTGTCCTTACACACAGTTTCTTCTCACTCATTTATGTGCTGATAGATTTGATCTGAACAGACTGCCAGATACACACACACACACACACACACACATGCACGCACATATGCAGATATAAACATAGACAGATGAGTAGGTGGAGACATTGATTAAACGCATACACATTTTGTGAGGAATAATAAACATAATAAACATCCATTCACTCTGCAGTCTACATAAACATCTACATTTTGGTTGCTCTAATGTGGACAAAATGGACTCAAACACACCAGCACACGCACACCTAAAATACACACACACACGCGGCACACAGAGCCAGCTGCAGTGAGGTAGTCTTTTATGAGGACCATGTGGGCCATCTGGAGCCAATTAATACAGTCCCTAAGGTACAGACTCTGGATCAGTGCTCTTCTCCTCACACAATAACCTTTACCAAGGGAAGGAACACAAAGTCTGACTTGAGCCCAGCCTCATGCCAACATCTATCAAACCTTGGACACACTGCGGACACGCTCATGGCTCTGCTTGATTTCACATGTGCCATATTTTAGCAAAAGACTGAAAAATAGTAGCCAGGTTTTGTCTGACATTGGTCGAGGATTACCTAGACTGGTATTGATGTATTTGCTCAGTTACTGAAACAGTTAAGATTACTGAAACCCATACAAATTATACACATACAGTTACTCAAATATGCTTTGTTTTTGTCCATGTATTGTTTGTGTCTGTCAGTCTAACAGGTATATATCTAGGTAAATGCAGAGAATAATTATTTGGCTGTTGTTATCACTTTGTTCTGGCCAGCCAGACTTCTTCACCAAAGCTTGCTTTTTGGCTGTCGCTTTTGGAATGGATGCAATTAAGGCACACAGTTATTTTCCAATTAATAGTGCATTTTTGGCATCGCTGGTGACTGCTTCTGTCCAAAGACCTTCATAGTATTAAGAGTGCAGAGAGCTGTTAAAGTCAGAGGCTGACACATTTGCACAAATCAACACAGGGCCTGCTAGCTCATGTTCTACTCGCCAGCCTTATCCAGATATCAGGTTTCAGTGGTACAGCAAAGGTCTGAAACCAAACCACACAGTGACTGCCACACATGACAGCCAAAGTCTCCACTGTGGAGGCACCCAGGCATCATCTACAAGGGACACAGTGTACAGTATGTGACCCTGGGAACCGCAGACACACATGTCATTAAATGCCTTCTCACATTAAGCTGCTCGCTCATTCAGTGCGTCATACTACCCAGTAATTCATTAAAGCATCAGTTCTGATATATTTAGGGAAAAATGGAAAGCTTCTCAGTTGAAATAGAATCTGGCTTTAAATTTCCATGTAATCAAAGAATTGGCTTCACATTTAATTAAAAACTGAGTACCAGGCTCTGGGTCTAACTTTAGAGTCAGAAACAGGTTTGGTGGTAGTTACTTGTTTGAATCTAGATTTCACACATCATCCAACACAAACACCAAATACAAAACACAAATGTTTTCCCAAGGTAGAGCAATAAAAACATTTATTACATGTCGTCAAGTTCAAGTCTCAATAGTGTCTTTGCCATCCCCTCTGATGCACTAAATTATATATTGCTTGTACTTGCACATATTGGACTCCATTCATCAATATTTAATATACGTAAAGAATTGAAAGATGCTGATATGCTGAGCCAGCAGCTTATCCAATAAATCAAACATGCATGGGAGGCTGCTTTTTCAACAATCAGCTCTGCCTAATTGGTATTTAAAGTATTTTCCTTTGCATCTATTATAAGTATTTTATGCACAAATGAGTTGATATGCTGTTTAATAAATCAGCTGTTGTCAGCTGTATACACACACACACACACACACACACACACACACACACAAATGCGCTTAGTCATCTAGTTTCCTGCACCCTGCCAATGTGCTTTGGTTGACAGTAAACTGGTTTAAGGAGCCAGTCGGGGTTGGAGGTTTCTATTTGTGATACTGAGAGTTATTGACTGAGTGTAAAGGAGGAATTCTGTTTTTACTGGCTTCCCTCTGCAGACAGGGGTCAGAGATATGGGTCAGTGACTAATCAACATCCCTAGAACTGGTAGAGTGTGTGGGCTCAGTGACACTTCAGCAGGGTGGATACTTATGAACACCCTCGTAGGATAAATCAAGATGACCACGTGGAGAAGTCAGTTCCCATGGAAACGGTCGTCGCCAGAAAGGTGTTGATAAGATGGAGACCGAAGGAGAGAGCTAGATGTCTGTCCTTGATTGACAGGGTCTATGTGCACCTGTGTGATCTGTGTCGACCATCCACAGCTGTGCTGCAAGTACAATACATTATCCTAGCCGTAGCTCATCTTTCTGTCGTCCCTGTCCCCCTGTCTCTTCATCACCAGCTCCACCCCATTTTTCATCTTACTTCATTTTATGTGTTAGAGGGAAAATCACAAATGGCCCTTGATCCTCCTCTTCTTCCCTTTCGTTTCCCTTTCCCAGGATTGCTTGGCTGACAGGACCGTCAAATTTCCCCACTCTCTCTCTCTGAGATAATCAATGCTCTAGCAGCTACGGTGGCATGTGTAATATTAGACATTAGAACGGCCCTTTGAAGAGTGGATGGCTGGGGGGGGGGGGTAGCAGGTAGGGATGACAGGAGGAAGGGATGGATGAAAGGTGGATTAGAAAGGGATGAATGGGGACATCCTGTTGTAATCTCTTTGCTTTTTCTGCTGCTGTTGGATCTCAGTTTCCACTTTTCCCCATGTGTCTCTGCGGCTCTCCTCTCATTCTCCTTCAATCAGGGCAATCAGTCTAATTTTAACTTATGTAAGCCTCACTTTTCTACCATGGCATCGTACCAATGAGTATTCTATAGCTCAACATGCTTGGGAACATAGTGTACCCTCGGCTTACACACACACACACACACACACACACACACACACACACACACACACACACACACACACAGGCAGCCCTCCTCTGGGCAGACGGAGGGCTAAATCAGAGGCTCATGTTACCCTCGGCCCGTAGAGCAGTGGCAGCACTTACAAAAACAGTCATGTCATTGCAAATTGTTCCCATGCTGATTTCTCAATATTTACCTGGTCCTTGGGACTCTGAAGTGCCCATGTGTGCCTGTGTGTGTGTGTGTGTTTCTGCCATACTCAAACATTTCTCATGCATACTTGATTGTCTCCTCATCTGCGGCCCGGCACTGATATTTTGCAAAACTTTGGGGGATGGATCCATAATTGTCAGAATTTGTTAAACACGTGTTACTATAATTGTTTTTCATGCTCTTAATTTCCTGGCACCCTTAATAATGATAATACTGCTAATTCTGTTTGGCCACCTGCGTATTATTTCCAAACAAGAGAGCTGTCTGTCATCTTTGAAATAATTACTTGTTACTGAAGTTGTAGTTTTCATGATGCGAGGTGCTGTGGTTTTATTTATCTGTTCCCCTGCTTACAGATTCCCTGCCAAACCCTGCATTATAACATCATCAGTGAAGCAGATCTGTTTTTATTACATTTTTTTATTAGCCATGTGTCTGCTGGTAGCATGTCATTAAAAGGGAAAGAAAGTGACAAATGAAAATGTGCAACGTAAACAGAATTTAGTCCAGTTAGTAGAAAATTATCTGTAACCAGAAATGTATTTTCAGTGTTTGTTAGAGTTTGGGAATGGCCCCCCAGCATATCTCCCATCTTAGTTAATAGGTAACAGATAACAAGGGATGGTCCCAGGAAAACCAGAAAAGCTCTGGTTGACTGTCTAGACAGGATATAGTAAGTGCATTGCTTTATTAGCTCATCTGTCTTTGTCTTCATTCTTTTGCACAGCTCCTTGTGCTTTATTTCTGTTTTTTGTGTGTATGTGTGTGTGTGTGTACACAGGTATGTTTGAGTCACTCTGCCTCTCTTCTTTAAGCAGTTAAATAAAATCCTATTTATCTAACACTAAAGCAATAAAACCATCCAGAGTTTGGCTTACCACTCAGACTTTTATGGAGAGTCCAGTCACCCCCTCTGCTGACTGTTTAGAAAGACTTCATTGCACAGTTTAGTCCGTGTCCCTCTGTTCCCTGCAATACTAAATTGCAGACGATTGAATTTATAGGATGCAGGGACAGGGTTGGGTGGCTGCACATTTGAACCCTGCATAAGCATAGCAATGGGTGCGCACCCATGCACACATACAGGTGTTCATGCATGGCCATGGTAATGTCTATGTAAGAGGCACTGCCATGCATAAAGGAATTCTATTAATACAAAATTGCTATTTTTATGAAGGCGTAGTGAGGAGAAAGTGTAGTGCTGGGTTTTGTGTGTACAACAAAGTACTGTCCTTCCAAGGTCCTGTGTCAGTCTACAGTTATGCGTGTACTCACACACTGACACTGAATACTTTCCTGTCTTTAGTCAGATTTTGATTGGAAGAAAAGAGGGTGAAAGAAAGAGAGATGTTAGGTGAAAGAAAATTGCATGAGGGAGGGAAGGTCCATGGATGATGAAAAGTGCACTTGAACATGAAAGAGCGGCTGGCTGGACAGTGAGAAAGAGCGTGAGGGGGAGAGTACTTTTAAAAGCATGTCTGAAACAAGACCTAAACTTAGACCAGGTTAAATCTGAGTGTAACCTTTAGATATCTTTGTGAACTACAGTTTAAATTCCCTGCACTGTACATAAAGTTCATAGGGTGCACTGTGTCAAAATGCCAAAAGGGATATAGTGGTATGTTTGTGGTTAAAGTTACCTAATTGTGATCGCTCTATCTCTGTGTATACTCTATGTCCTTCCTTCTCTCTTTGTTTCCTTCCCCCTCTCCCTCGCTTATCTTCATCTCATGCACTGTATCTCTCCCCTGGCCTTACAGTCACGGAAACCCTCCCTGCTTTCAGCTTCCCTTTGCACATCATGCTCCCACAGGCCCTTTCTCCCCCATCTCTCCTGCACTTCATCTCACTTTCTGGCTCCGGCCTCATCTCTCTCCATACTCCTCTGACAACATGCCCTGCAAACCCCATCCCTGGAGGTCACAGCTGAAGCAGAGTTTTATTAAGGTGTGCGTGCAGACTGAGAAGGTAAAACTTTCATGAGGATAGACTTTAAGTTAGGGAGTATAAATATGTACTGTGTGTTTTTTGCATGCGTGTGTATGTAGACGTGTTTGTATCTGTGCTCAGGTTCAGTCTCTTCAGTCAGGCAACAACAAAAGAGCAGCCTAGCAGACACAATGTGGATGTGTGAAATAAAGAGGATGTGCCCTACCTCTCACACTTCTCTCGCCCTCTGCACTTGTCTCTCCAGCTGTTTATCACACTTTTCTTCTGTATCTCGCCTTGAATGTGTTCTGATTTTCATCACCTCATTTCTGATCTCCTCCCCTCTTCTGTCTTTGTCATGTCCATTGTCACTCTGTCCTCCTCCTTCCTCTCACTTTGATTTACTACCCTATACTACTAGATCCTTCATATACTGTAGTTAGCTACTGGATCAGTTTAGCTTTTCACTGTGTCGCTTATTTTTTCCTTTTTTCATTCTTCGGTTGTACCTCAACTCTTTAATTTATGTGCCTTGCTGCCCTATTTTTTCCCTCTTATTTTGCAAATACATCACAGCCTTGCATGAAGTGGTACTTGTCCCCATTGTGTTGGTTTTCCTATTGAATAGTCACGTTCTTTGTTCTGTAATACCAGGGGAAAACAGTACCTCCTGCACATACCTGTCTTTTAACTAAATGTTGAAATGAGGCTGTGTCATAAT
Organism: Lates calcarifer; assembly: GCF_001640805.2. Classification (NCBI taxonomy): domain Eukaryota; kingdom Metazoa; phylum Chordata; class Actinopteri; family Centropomidae; genus Lates; species Lates calcarifer. The sequence goes on along the minus strand of NC_066835.1, from coordinate 12,254,547 downwards.
ACCTTGTATTCACTAAAAGTAATGATTAAATTCCTCACTGTCAGATTGTCAGAGAAAATCCAGACTAAAAAGTCTGTATTTTCTGTGTGGAAAGCGATGAGTGATGATGAATATGGTGGAAGTTTTGGAAATTTTATGCACAAAAACAAAGCTAATTACATAAATGATAAATTCCAGGTTATAAATTGCTGAGCCGATCACAGTCATATGCTTTTGACTGTAAACAAACTGGACGTGTGCAAACAGTTGTTTGTTCAGTTTTCTCACACCTTATGTCCAAATGCGGCGCTTTGGCAATGTGTGTGCAATCATCTCTCAATTTCTCACGTATTGAGCTTACACCCATGTCACGGCAGGAAATTGACACGTTTTGACACCGCACTGTTCTCTGATTGAAGTGTAATCGGAGCTCTGCACCTTTCGGCAGCTGCGCCAAATGCATTGTGGGTGTTCTCCAGACATGATCCTATCTTCCCTTACTTCAATCCTGTCCACAGCAAATTGACAAATAATACCAGGATATCACATTGCTTCTATCACTACTCTTCAACATTTATAGCGTAACTCAGGCTTACACACACACACACACACACACACACACACACACACACACACACACAGCAGCACTAATCGATTGAGACCACTTGCCGGTTCATGTGGCCGCTGACAAGTATAGGACTTTTATGGTTTGTGTATGCGCGTCCATGTGGGTGCATGTGAAGTGTGCGTGAGAGTGAATGTCCACACCCAGGTGTGTTTGTGTGTGTGTGTGTGTTGTGTATGAGGGAGACGGTGTGACAAGTCCATAGCTTTCTCTCAGACATCCACTTCTTTAATATTCTCCTCTGTCCCTCGCCTCCGCTGACACACACTGTGAAATAAAGAGAGAAAAGAGACAAGCAGAGAGAAAAATGAGAGAGACACATCTCAAAGGCTTTGTGGACCGCAGAGGAAAGCGAGCGGAACGTCAGTGGGGGAAAGAGAGGAAGGGAAAAATAAAATGGTGGAAAGTGAGAAAGAGACAAAAGAGAAAAACATGAGAAGGGACAGAGAGATAGGGAGATGAAAAATCTCAAGTTCTTCTCATACCGTGTGGTTGTTTTGGCAGACGGCTCATGTATATTTGGTTATTATCAGCTCTGGTTCTGCCTTATAGATGGCTTAATTATCTTTTGCCAGAGCTCAACAGGAATGAAACTGCAACTGTTACGAGTCTGAGTATCTGTGTCTATGCTCATGTAAATTTTTTGTGTAAATACATGCATTTACACCTGCACACTCACTGAATGTCCATGTCAGCCAGTGAGTGTGTGGGTGCCTGGACATCCAAAGTGATCATGATGGGCTCACACTCGATTTGTTCTTCACAGCGGGGTAATTGTTTCAGCAATCCACTCTGCAGTGAAACAATAGACATAGGGCTGCAGTAATGAAAAAGATGAGAGACTGTGTGTGTGTGTGTGTGTGTGTGTGTTAAAGAGCAAAAGTGTGGTGTCAGTCACCTGCGGACAACTTATACTTGCTTATACTTGGTTAATATACAGCAACTGCACTGTGTGTGAGTTTTTCCATGTATTTTGTAATGTATGATATTGGGTTTTTTTTTTTTAAATCAGTGTGATTTTATAGTAAAAAATAAGTCCATAGTGCTTATTTTCATGTGAACATTGAGGATGAAATCCAATGAACTATATTAACCTATCTATTATCTCAAGCAGTCACAGCGGTCTTCTTGTCACAGTTGAGTCTGTCAGTGGAACACTGGTATGCTCAACTGTAATTAAATACCGCATATCACATCGCTCACGATCTCCCTCCCTGTTGTTTTTTTGTCCCCTCTCAGACCTCGGCTCCAGGCTCAGAGGAAGTTTGCCCAGTCGCAGCCCAACTCGCCCAGCACTACACCCGTCAAAGTGGCCGACCCAGGCAGCCTGAACACCGGCGTGGCCACCGTACCCTCCTCATCCCTCTCGTCGCTCTCCTCCTCTTCCCTGTCCTCTTCTATTCAGGACCTGTCCAGGCGCAAGCCCAAGACGGAGGACTTCCTCACCTTCCTCTGCCTCAGAGGTAAGACCGCAGTAGAGTGGAGCAGATGGAGACATAATTACATGCACACCTACGACCAGCAGTAGGGCTGGAGGGATGTTGTTGAACAAGAAAGCAGCAGCTTTGTCTTGCTCTAATATTAGAGGGTTTTATACAGGCCCAGGACACAGGTCTGTGCTGCATATTACTTCTGAGGCTGGACAGCATGTTGCTACTGTTTAGCTGTCATCGGATAGGCCTGCAATATGTAAGCGTCTAATGGCAAGTGAATGGACACACCCAATAACTGCCAAGTATCAGGATGAAGTAATCCCAAGACCCGTCGCACAGTATGTGCAGCTCAGTGCTGACGTTTGTTTACTCTGAAGTGTATCATCTCCTTAAAACATCTAAAGAGAAACCTGAGCCGTGGTTACGCACTTTGCTCTTTATTTTAGATATACACGCACGCACACAAAGATACACACATAAGCAATTCAAGAGTACATATGATATGTTTTGTAAAGTCAGGTTTTAATCACCCTCCACCCACTCTTAAATATACACACACTCAAAACCACACTTAGATACTACAAATAACTGTGTACTAGCCCAAGGCTAAGATTATCCTGCATTTCATCAGCTTACACATCTCCCCCTCCTACCTTTCAACAACTATCTGTCTCTTTAACACCCTGCCTATCACCCTCTACCACAGCAGCTGTTTGTGCATTAGAGTACTCTCACAGTCGCACACCCTACACTACAAACACGACACAGGTTCATCGACACTATGTGGCACCTTTGATGTCAGATGAACTGTAAAAGTCATGGCAGAGCAATTAGCAGTCTTGTGTGTGTGTGTGTGTGTGTGTGTATGTGTATATATGTGTGTGTGTGTGTCGCTCTAATGTGCCACAGACAGCAGCATTGTTTATTGGGAGGGTCAACAGGGAAAACTGTTTGGGATAAATAGATAAATACAGGCACTGAGACACTGTCACACTCCCCAAATAAACTGCCTGCGTACTGTAACTTAAATTAACCAGCCCCCCCCCCCCCCCCCCCCCCCTTGATACTCAGAGCAACTACACAACTTCTCTTTTCATCTCAAGTTAATGAAGTACTCATGTTACTTATGATCTATGCTCTGCTGGCCAGCAAGCAGGGAGGGCTAATCCGATGCCAGGACGCTGAAAAAAGGTTCAGTTTCCACTACAGCTCTGAAGTTCTACTTATTTTATTTTCAAGACCATAGACACATGAATCCCCCGACATCGAAACCTGTACTGGAAGAGAGAGATTCTAAGATGTGTGTAACATTCAAATGTAACACTCGCAATGATAACAGCAAAGGTGCTTTTTAACCAGCCCATAGTGGTTGCTAAACAGTAAAATTCTAGTGTGAGTAAAATGTCTGTGCTGTAGAAAATATTACACTTTCAAAGGGATTCAGCACTAAAATGTCTGATAGAACAGGTGCTCCTTTGGCAGATTTTACACAGTAATATACCCATGTCTGGTGTTGACAATAATCCCATGTTGGTAGGCTGCCAGGGATATATGCCTACATAAGATGTAGGGAAGCACACTGACCATATACACTTCAATAAATCACAAGCTTTACTTCTATTCACGTCCATATTTAATCATTTCCCTTTTCTTGTGAAATATAAGAGAAAGGGAGAGTGTCACATTCAAGGCCTGAATAATAAAAAGTTAGGGCAATTTACTCAAACAACCTTGGCTGTGACTTCTCTCTGCTATCTTAATGCTATTCTTTGTCGAATATCCCACTCACCTTTTTTTTTTTCTTAAACACAACCAGAATTAACTCATTTGGAAGACAAAACCCCTCCTTTCAGATTAATTTACTGTTATCATTATTAACCTCTGCCCATATTACTAAGTAGGCTAAAGATTCAGGGGAGACAAATTTAGATTCAAGTCTGTTGGGACGTGGTAGCTATACGTTGCTCCTCTGATGAGAATACTCCTATTATGGAATGTCATTTTAACCTTACAGGGCTCATTCAGGAACATATAATTGGTGGTTGCTAAAACTGACTGAGGCCTTTGGTGAGAGGGGCTTTGATTTGCATATATAGGCCATGATGTTACATAGGCTAATGATATAATGTACCATATACTTTGAAGTTGAGATTATTCTAAGCTCTGGGTGCTAAACCAACCCCACCCTCATATGTGGAGTGGTAGACTAATGAGGTGCAGGTGGCTGGTCCTGACTCAGTCTTGCTGCTTTCTTTCTTTATAATCAAGGTTAGGAATGGTGCCTTGCAAGATGATTTCTAGTCCTTGTGTGTGTGCAAGCTCTACTGTGCTGAACTGCGCTACTAATGCTAATTTTAGAGCTAGGCTGCTAAGCTAACGATCGAATGGTTTTCCACTGGGCTTTTTCCACTCTGCCGCTCCCTGCTTTACTGGTGTATTTATAGAGCCAGTTTAGCTCTGTGTGTATATGCATATGTGTGTGTGTCTGCTATCCATGCTGTGAGGATGACATTTTCCTGTGTGGGCTTCTTCTGCTCTGTTTTTCCCCTTGGCCTCTCATATGACCCATATGCTGGGACCCTTACCAAGAGAGGGACATGGGAGAATGTCAGCAGAGCCCTTGAGGTTGTGTGTCTGTGCGTGTGTTCAAGCGTGTGTGTGTGTGGCTGAAAATCTGTGCTCACCACTGACATTGCCTGTTCTGCTTATCTCCCATGTGCCCTGCCATCACGAGCGTGCGTGTTAAGCGCGTACCTGCGCACGCTCAGCATCCAGGCTATATGACGAGACGCAGCCTACGAGGATATCTGTGTTACCCCGGTTAATCTTTTCAAAGGGACTCAAGTCTTTGATATCGTCTGAAACCCCCAATCCCCTTTAAGATTCTGATACATGTCTCTGGTGATCTGACCACCACACACATTAGGCTCCTTCATGTCTGCTCCCAAAATGCCTCTGACAGATTTACCAGCTGTATTATGGAAATCCCTAATCCATTATCTATCTCATTCTCTTTCTTTACAGTTTGATTTTGACGTATTTTTTTGAAGTCATAAGGGGCCATTTAGCAGCATTTCCACCCTGAAACTCCATCAGGGGTGATTTCTGGGATTCATCCCAGGTCAAACGTTCACAATGTGTAAACACACACCCCGTACACCCCCACACACCCACTGGAGTATTTGCTTATCTTATCTGGTAAACATTACGCATCCACCCCAAAGGCTTCTACACATCAGTCATTCTGACAGCTACATAAAAGCAGTTAAAACATGAAGGATTTGAAGCGATAAAGTGAGCACCAAAAAGAAACAAATGTTGTGAAAGCAGGGCTCTTGTATCTTTTGGTGTTGTGAAATGACAGCTAACTTTTCAGTCATTTCACATCGTGTTCATGTACCTTTGCTTCCAATTCGATCCTGTAATTGACAGCGTTTTTACACTTTTAGGATGTTTTCAAATGAATTAGCTGGCTGCTGGTGGTAGTATTGTTGCTGTATCTGAGGAAAAGTTATTTTTAATTCCTTCTGGGGGGAGCAGGGTTGCCTGATTTATTATGATGCAACGTGGGAGTAACCGGACAGAGAAGTGAAAAACAAGATTTCTGTCTACTGTATAGAGGGATGCACACCATGTATGCTCACCACCCACACTGTCTAGGGCCTATATTCTGTATTTATCTCACCGCTCATCTCTTTCTCCCGCAAACACACACATATACACACACACACACCCTCACACACAAGCCAGAGTGCTCAGTCCTTGCCTGTGTTCTCAGAATGGTGTTTATGTGTGGTCCAGGCCTGTAGTTGGGCTGTTTATATCCATGGAGAAAGCCATTTGGGTAGTAGCCAGACAGTCTGCCTCTGGCCCTGTCTGCCTCTAGTAACCCAGTAGTGTAGTGCTGCTGCTGGCAGGGTGGGGGCAGCACAATGGAGTGGTGAAATAAATTCAGAATTGAAGCACTCAGTGTGTGCCTGCTCCACAGCTGTCTTAGTCATTCAGGGGTTTCATTTCAAATTGAGATACCCGCTAATTAAGTTGATAGCACAATCTCTCAGTAACGGATGTTATCATGGGTGTAAACTGTACAAATTATACATGGTATTGCTTTCTAACCTTTACTTAGTATTTATCTTTAAAATATTCAACAACAAATATCATATAATTTCCAAATTATGCATTTGGAAAATAAGTTTGTTTGTTTGTTCTCACCGGGGCAAACACACACACACGGACACACTCCCCACACGCAGTACACACATTGACATAGATGAGATAAGAATAGATTAGGGAGTAAATAAACAACTGTCTGCACACATACTCCTGGAAATGAGTCTCTTACATAAGACTCATTTCCAGGAGTGTGATTTATTTATTTTTTTAAATATATGATCTTGTGTGTATGTGTGCCAGTATGCCAGTGTACATGTGCACCGCTGCTATGTTTACCTCTTTGCCTTCTGGGCCTTCTTCCATGCCTGCCGGCCTCAGCGTGGTACCTCTCTCTCTCTCTCTCTCTCTCTATCTCTCTCTCTCTCTCTCTCTCTCTCTCTCTCTCTCTCTCTCTCTCTCTCTCTCCCTCTCAGGTTCAGCGAGGCCAGCTTCTCTGCTATGCTTACATAACCCCCAAAGCTCTGACCTAGTGAACCGCAGACCTTGGGTTCCTAGTATGTGATTACATGTGTGAGACAAATGTGGAATTGAGGGAATTATGCTTGGGACCTCTATCTTTGTAGGTAGATTTTTAATTTGATTTTGTTTGATGGTATTTTTATTGTCTGAGAATCTTGCATAACTAGAAACACATTCTCACTCCTGGGAATAGAATTTCAAGTCCAACAGCTACTGGCGTGTCTCTCAAGTGCATTGCTGCTGTGACAGCTGAATTTCCCTCAGGGATAAGGTACTTTTCTCTCCCTCTAATGTATGATTGCTGTTTGATTAAAGCCTGGAAAGTGTTTGCATAGATTTGTGACTTTCTTGTCACTGACGAAGCTGTGCAGAAGTTGGTAGTGCAGTGCCATGCAGATTCTGCATTCTCCTCCAAGAGCAGAGCCACTGTTTGTGGGGTTAATGGTTTTGCTGACATCTAGGAATGTCAATTGGAGACGTAATCCCTAATCCTCCCTCAGTCTCCCTCTCTCTCTCTCTCTCTGTGTTTCTCCCCTAAGAGACTGATGAAGAGTTTTTGGCAGAGCTCAGCTGTAGGAGATAACTTTTCCTCCCCACGCCAGAAAACCTACATTTGTCCGACCTTCTCTTTTAAGGGGAAAAAAAAGCAGTACTCACGCTTCCTATTGCACAAATGCAGGATTTTGTTCTAAGTCAGCACGTACACATGTCCCCATGGCAGCTAAACCCTCTTGATTGAGTATTTAAATTGTCCTCATTGTTTCAGTTCCAGTTAAGGGGACAAAAGAAGGGTAGTCGGAGAATGGAGGGTTTGTAATTATGCCCCCCCCCCCCTCACCCCATCCAAAGCCCCGTTAAAAATGACAATCCTAATAGACTCTTTCAGACCTAATTATGATTTGTCTGCAGTCGGAATGAGGTGGATGAAAAGCCGGTGTAATTGGGGGATTGGGCTCAAGCCCTGTTGGAGATCTTGGAGAAGGACTGAGTTGTGGTTTTTTCCACCATGCATGTGTGTGTCTTCTTGGAGCTGATGGAGTCAGGGTCTCTGTGCCAGCGATGGGGAGCTGTAAATCTCTGGTATCAGCCTCAGAAGTATTGCGGCCACTATGGTAGTCTGGATGCAGGTGGTCAGTACTGGCCCACTAGATCTGTTTGGCAGGCTTGGTCTCTGTGTGCCTGGCCTTCTTTGTCTCCTACTCCCTCCGTCTCTCCAGAATCCTATACAGTCTTATTTGGGGGATCTTGACTATATTAGGATACAGTTGTTCTGTCGTGACATCTGTTTCAGTCGGTTGTCTGGTTCAAACCATTCTGCAGCTTAAAAAAAAAAAAGTTCTTTCAGTGGCTCCTATTTTCTTTCTCACTTTCGCAGTTGTTGTATCTCTCTTCCTCTTTTTAGTTTCTACTGCATATGGACACCTGTCTTACCATACTTCTGAGGACCCTGTATTGAATGCATTTAACCACCCCCCCCCCAACCCTTGAACTACATGGATAAAAGTACTGTAAAGGTAGAAGCCCTCCTTCTGCTGTGTTTGTACATTTTCTCTTGTTCATATCCACTTCGTTGCACCCCCCCCCCCCCCTCAAGGACCACACACTCCTCCACTCCATTCCTGCCCCCGGGTGCCCCTGAGGTCTGTTTGCCATTGGCCCGCTGACCCCTGTTCAGGGCAGTAAATTACAGCCATTTAGCTAATGAAGCAAGTCATTAGAAGCTGATTGGGCCAGTGTGCGCACCGCCCCGGTGTGTTTGTTTGGTCTGAGAGAGGAGCGTTTGCTCTGTCGCCAAGATAAACGAGGTGTCTGAGCTGCGTGTTTGTTCGTGTGTTTCTGCATCTTTAGGTGCGCGCATGTGTGTGTGTGTGTGTGTGGCTTTTTGTATATGTTGGTTTGTATGTGCGCTGCGGTCATCCAACCCTCAAGGTCTGATCCACTGGTTGAAAGCCAAGAAAATGAGACTTTGTGGCACTGCTACATGGGTTCAACAACTTATAATTGTCTGAATCCTATTTCAGATGTTGCCGAGAAACTACAACAAAAACACACTGGACATGTGCTGTCAGAGCTTCTTACTTACCAGATGAAGCAGGAGGATCTATTCCTGCCTGCAGAGAAAATAGCATATACTATGTGGGTTACTGTGGATTATGTAAAAGCCATATAGCACTGTTTTTGCATAGTTACTTTTTGCCCTATAGACCTTCTTTACAAGTTAAAGAGAGCAGGTAAAACTCCATTATTATCTGTTCAGGGAATCTGCTGCCACGACAGATTTTTTCTCTCTCCAGCTCTCTGAGGAGATAATTAGAAACTGGCAGAGCTGCTGTGTGAAAAGTGTGATCCAAGGCACAAGAAGATTTATTATTACCAGGCTCTACTTTTTAGTGTTTGGAAAGCTTTGATATGAGTATGATATTTAAGCTAAAGCTTGCAAAATAAATGTGAAGTGACATGTGGTAACCACAGGTCCCCCGACTGGCCAATAATAGTTGTTAGAGCACTTTAAAATGAAAATGAATCTAGGTTCAAAGATGGAGTTCGTACTTTAGAAAAGAAAAGAATGTTGAAATAATGATTTCAATATGCTTATTATTTTATGTCCTCATGACAAAAAGAAATCTATCAAATCAGTGTAATTTAAGAAGCTGATTTACAGCAGTTTGATGGTACAGAAAGAACAGGGATTTTCTAGCTTTTGTGTTCCTGTCTTCCCTTAAAGACTCTTATTTTCTTTTCTTACTTTATTGTGCTTTATTGTGCAGTGTAGGCTATTTTTTGCCTCAGTATTCAACAGTATTCTTGTCTGTGTGGTGCTGGTTACCAGCAGTTAAGCCTTGCACCACGTCTCCTCCTTTGTCATTAGAAAGCCGAGGCTTAGTCAGGGTGTCATTTAAGCACTGAGTGTGTCCTCACATACACACTTACACACAAATGTTAAGTGTATCCAAGCCAAACTCTCGCTGCAAATGTGTTTGTGTGTGTGTGTCACACACAGATATTGAACACACAATGCTGGTTACTAAACAGTTGTTCAGCCCATAGCAGTGGCGTGGTTATATTATTCTCACTGATGACCCAATGAATGAGCTTAATTGTCCTCATTCTAAAATCTATTGTCCAAATAGAGACCTTATAAATTACATGTGTAGTTTTGCTGCTGATTTCTGCCTTGCCCTAATACTATATATAGAAGATATATCCCTTGTGTGAGAAAATTGAATTATTTTGGTGTCTTCATACTTATCTCTGTATTTTAATTAAGCCACTTAATAATGTATTGAATGTGTAAAATCTAAGATAAGTATTCAGCAGCCTCCATAACAAGTGAGCTAATTAAATAATTGGCTCGGCTAATTCTTAATTCACTCTGTGTAATTTTAAGTACACCGTATAGCTTAATGCAGGCTAGTTGAATTCAGCCTGTTTTTCAGAGGCTTAACATTATTTTAATTGACATATAATCACACATTGCTTCCCATTAATGCCCTTTAAACACTGTGTGCCCTAAAAGGGTAATAAAAACCACAGTAGTTGCTCATGCTATGCAATCGATTTAGTCATAAAGGACTCACAACTTCATAAAATCCAGTGTTTCCTGCCCATAAACAGCCAGATTTAATCAAAGCTATGAGGATGTTGCATAACCGCACATTCTTGTTAACTATAAGCGAATCAAAAACATGCTGTTATAAAATTACAAATCCTAATTGCACAAGTTGAAAATTATTTTTATTAAATTTTACAGATGGTTCCAGCCTTTCACTAGTCGCTCAAGGTCACACACACACATGTGCGCGTATACACAGACCTCCGTTTGGAGGAAAGGTCTATGTCCTTCCTTAATCTCTCAGCAGTACATGACTATCAGTGTAGAATAGGTTATGTTGCCCATTGCCCAGACTGTATGGATATAGAGAGAAATAAGAAGAAATAAGGGAGAAATCTGTTGTTTGATGCAAAAATCCATTCCAACCCTACCCCAAAGCTAATTTAAGATTTGGAATTACAAGTTTATTAATCCTATATCCAGGATTTTGAACATACCTCAACTTGAATTCTTAACTATGCCAGCTTATGTATATTCTCATATTGCCAGCAGGTCATCATTTTATACTGTAACACTCAAGTCAGTCCACTTAAGTAAAAGATGTTGTTATGTGCCAAGACAGCTGGGTCTCTGTAGTGTGTATCTTTGAACCAAACAAAGCTGAGAGATGGAGGCTCCACAAGGTTGTCAATTCAGAAGCCATTAGTAAAATTCATTTTTGGCAAGGATCAGCACATTGCTGAAAAGATTTTTATGATATTTCTGGAAGCACACTTCAAGCATGGTATAGTGATTTACAACCTGTGTGTCCAAACATGTTGTGTCCAGTCAGTACTGCTGCTCTCCATAAGGCTTACATAGACTTTGGTTTTTTTTTTTTGTTTTTTTTTTTTTTCATTCCTGCATCTGTATGTCCGAACCAGCTGTTTGCACACTGATTTACGAGTGCAACATTATGAGATTTAATAACATAGCTCTGGGCTTTATGACCTTTTATGAGAGCGAGTGTGTGTCTACATTCTGCTAACTGAGGTAACATTATAGGCTATCCACTGCCAAACACCATTTACCTCCTTCCAGCACGTATTGAGCTAGATTTCTCAGAGATGACAATGAAAGTGATTGAATGTGACAGAAAAAGGAAAGAGGGAAGAACGTCAGTTTTCTTCTCCAATAGGGGGAGAGACTGACAGTAATCCTGTTTTGGAAGAGTGAAAGCGACAGATTTGGGATTAGCTCAGAAGCAAGAAAGAGAGAGACTCTTTGGTTTCTAAAGTAACTCTTACAGAGTTAGATATTTGAGCACATGTACAGTATATATGTCTCAATAAAACTGTCAGCATCGAGAGTCTCTACAGAAAGATGGCTTGTTACATACCCCTAAAGCTCTGGCTCCAGTTCTAGAAGTCAGAAAGTGTTGCAAGTCACCCCCTCCCTTTCCCTCTGCACCAGTAATGTTGCTAGAACCAGCACTACTCATACTAATGTGTTGCAGTGACATGTGCAAAACATTGTCACAAGAAACCAACAACAGGATAAGGGGATAGGGATAAGGGATAACAGGATAAACACCAGAAACAAAGGTCAAGGTCAGGTGATAAATGATGGTGACTGATGCTCAATAACCTGAGTATTAAGCAGTGATGAAGCTGATAGAGGTTTAGCTTGATTCAGACAAAGTGCAAATGCTGTTAAAGCAAAATTGTCACGGCTTTGCAAATCATTGCAAAACGCTGTGCTGTGTATATTTGTGTGTTTTAGTGTGTGAGTGAGTTCAACAATGGCACCGCAATGTGTAGAGCAGTTTACAAAGCATCAATAGGCCACCAGCTGGGATAATAACAGATGAAAAAACAGCAGCACAATAACCATTATACTCAAACCCTTGAGCAACTTCTATTTTTACATTAATATTTCACAATTGATGTTAATTAATCTGTAATGTCTGAGATTAGAATGAAAAGAGTTTTTCCCATACATGGACAACTGGGGGTCTCAGAAAAAGGCGTGTTATCTTCAAATAGGATAATATGTGTGCATTCAACAGCTTTTTCTGATTTAAAATTGACATTTTTTCTTTTCCTTTCCCTCACCCCTCCCTCCTCCCTCACCCTTCCTCTTTATTATTCATCTCCCCCTCTCCTCCTTTTCCTTCACCTCTCTGCACTCAGGTTCGTCGGCCCTGCCCAGCAACATGGCCTACTTCGGAAGCTCCCAGGAGGAGGAGGACCTGGAGGAGGAGGACGAGGAGGAGGAGGAGGAGGTGAGGAACGGTGGCAGCATCCACTCTCACGGCGGGGGAAGCAGCAGCCAAGCCTCGGCCTCCTCCTCCTGCCACTCGACGCCCCGCAAGGGCAAGCTCCCCGCCAGGCAGCCGCTCAACGGGCACGGTAAGGAGGGGAGGGGGGGGGACTAGAGCTCGGAACAAAGCTTTGTCATAATTCTATTACTGACACTCCTCTCCCGTCCTCACACGCAGGACTTGGGAATGATTTCAGTTGATCTATCGCACCACAGAGATACTGACTGAGGCGAGGGGGGTGGGGGGTTCGAGGGAGGGGAGAAAAAATAAAATTAAAAGGGAGGAGGTGGAAGAGTGCTGTGTGTAGCACTGAGGTAGAGTGAGTGAGGGAAGAGGAGGAGTGAAGGATGATGTGCACCAGCAGAATAACTAGAGAGGAATGGAAAGATCCATTTCGGAAAAAAGATTCGGAGAGAGTGAAAGATGGAGAAATGCATCCAAGGATGAGAAAAACTTGGGCCAAATAGGAGCATAGAATGAATCATTGGACAGAAGATGGAGCAGGAGTGCTCATCTGTGTGTGTGTGTGTGTGTGTGTGTGTGTGTGTATGTATGTGTATGTATCCTTGTCCTGTTTGTGTGTGCACGTGAGCAGTTTCTTAAGTTTGCGCTCCTGTTTTCCACTGCAGAGTCGGGGTGAGTCACATGGGATAGCAGAGCAGCTCATCGACTCTTTCCACCCCAATTAACACTTAGCTTGCTAAGCCCTAACAAGGTGTTTATGCACACACTGCAACAGCTGGCTGGGGCCCTCCACACACACACACACACACACACACACACACACACACACACACACACACACACAATGCAGTGACAGCATACGTGCACCCCTTGGGGCACATAGAAATTTGGATGAATACACATGCACACACTTGTGTGCAACATTCAGGGACATTGCATGCATTCAGTTGCGCCTATGAGGAAAGACTCACACACATTCCCGACACTGATGACTATAAAAACAAGTATGCTGCAGAAATGTTTCCGGCTTTTCAGAAAAATAACTTTTAATTGAGGCAGAAAATCATAGTTTCAGGGCTCAGTCATGGATAAAAAGTGGCAAGATGGAGATTTTTTTTGCAACATATAAGGTAAAACGTGTCCAAAACATTTCTTCTTCAATGTCCCATTTTTTAATTTACAGTGGCACATTGTGTGTTTCTGATATCCATCTTGTAGCACTGAATCCACAGTTTTTGTACAGAGCATTAGAGAAACGATTTTAACCTGGAGGCCCTCCCTCCCTGGCAGACTTTAGAGACATACAATCCTTCCGGCCAGGCGTTTCCCCATGAAACAAGGGCTGGATTTCATAGTTCCTCCTTCCCGCCCTCCCTGACTCTCCCTCCCTCCCTCCTCAGTCTGTAGAATCACCGCCAGAAAGGTTCAAAAGGTGAACGCTTTGCTCAGCTCTTTCCTCTGTCATCCTCTCAAGTGGAATGTGGAGGAGGAGAGAGACTGGTGGGATTAAGAGAGAAAGACGAGGGAGAGGTCCATAGATTTGCTTGCATTGAACTTGTGGAGAACTGTGCGCTCTGCCTTTGTGTGGTTCACCGGCAAGAGTTACATATACTTTTCTCCCTGATTCTCACAAGAGCATCTGTAGCTGCAGCTTGAAACATAAACTGTACATTTGCACATTTCTGTATAAGGAGAACGATCAGTAGGATAGTGAAACCTGTTTGAACAAATCCAGGCTTGTTGTGTGCATGAGCACAGCTTATTCTCCCTTCTTATCTCATATACCAACACTGTTTGCGAAGCAGCTTGGCGCCTTCGCTGTGATATGCTAAATAAATAGATAAGAGGGAAATAAGCAGATATACTTTGTAGGGGACAATAAGAGATGAGGGGGTTGAGGACACAGAAACGGACATTTGTGTACATACGTAGGTGTGCGCACACAGTCAAGACTGGGTCATTGCTTCGGTGGTGAGACAGTGCTTATACTGTGTTGGATATCAGGCACACACACACACACACACACACACACACCTTAGAACATTTTGCCGTATTAAGATCGGTGTCAAATGTGACACTTTAATATGCAGCTTGGGCTGCTCTTCAGCAGGAGCAGGGTTATATGGGCTCTGGGTGGGGGTGGGGGGGGCAAGCAGTAGAGGAGAGGAGGAACAGAATTAGCAAAGGAGAGAGAGAAACATTTCATTCTGGGAGGTAAAAAGAGGCAGGAAGGGCCCTACATTGTAGGCCATTCATCAGCGCTCAGTTTCTCTCTCTCTCTCTCTCTCTCTCTCTCTCCTCTCTCGGCCGTGTGCCATGTTGACATAGCTAAATTAAACAGCTTTTATTGGGCTCAGTTTCTTGCTTAGCTCACTTCTCAAAATGTCAGGATTTCTCTCATTTTTCATCCAGAGACCCGCAGACGCTCACTTGTGTTTATGAGTGGAAACACACATACAGTGTAACGTGCGCACACGCAAACTCCAGCAGACAAGAGCATGAACTGATGCTCAAAAATGTATACACAGATCATCTAACACGCTTCTTGCTTTTCAAAGTGCACTGTGTTTCCCGTGTAGACTGTAAATGCTGTGTGTGTCTGTGCTGTGGCCTCCTGTCATTCTTTCCAGGCAGCCTGTTGCCTGTTGATATTAAAATGCTGTGAAACGTAAAATTGACTCTCATAAAAGCTGAAGAGAGCGCTATTGAATGTGTATGTTAATTGCCCCGCTCCTGTTCGACTCGCTTAGCTTCATCCCTGGGGGTTGATGTAGTTTGCGTCCATTTTGAACAGGTTCATTGACATGTAGTATAAAGACGTTTTCATGCGCACCTTAAATCATGCATATTTTACTGATTGGGGGCTATACGTTAGCCAAAGGCCTGTCACTCCAATGTTTGTGCGGGGCTTTTCCACTTGGTCGTTTGGGTCTGGTGCCAGAGGTTTATAAGCCATTCTGCACTACAGGGGGGTGTATTGAGACTTACGGCCACATATTGGCATTGACATACATAGACGGTAGCCTGAAAAAGCATAGTTTATATCCTATTAAGGGTATTTATTCCTTGGTACCTGACAGGAACTTTCCACAATATCTTACTTTCTTTACAGTGGCCTAATCTTTTTTTATTTATTTATCCAGTTGTAAACATTAAGAATTTTATGGGAAGTTGCATAATTTGTAAAAAAATATATAAAAAGAGGATATGCAATTCTAAGTCTGTCATGTTGCCTCGACACTCCTAAAAGAGCCCTACTACTAAGACGAAACCCACTGTCTTTTTATGATCTTCATACTGAAGCCATGCCTGATTCATTTACTTTGAGAAGTCTTTTAAGACAACTAAAAGCGGCTAGCTTCATCATCAATGATCACTGGTCAAGAAACAGTACAGTATTGCTAAAATCACAGTATTAAAAATCACATGTGGAAAGGCTACGTTAAAATTTCCACAGCAGTTTTCTTCTGCGGCTGTTTTTACTTAAAGTCATTTCAGTTAATTTCAAATCTTTCCACCCTCATCCCTTAGTCTTTAAAATCCTCCACCCCTGTATTAATTGAAAATCACAAAGCCAACTCACTTGACTCTTCTGTTCCTCTTTCCCCTCCAGTGTTCAACAGCCACGGTAAAGCAGGGACCAGGGAGAGTCCGAGGCCCAAGACGGGAACCCACACGCCTGCCACACCACTGCCGCCACCTCCGCCTCCGCCCCCGCCTCCGCCCCTCCTGAGGGAGCGGAGCGAGCGGGCGGAGGCACGGGAGCACGCGAGGGAGCAGCAGGCCCTGGCCAGCGGCCGCGGCTCATCCAACGGGCTGCCACCGAGGAGAGCTGCAGAGGAGCTACGCAAGCAGGTACTGTAAGACGAGGAATATCCAGTGTTGGACTTTCAATAAGAGGATAGAGTCATAACATATTCAATATCACACAGAGAGGAAGCTGTGTGATAGTAGCATCCATAGAAAGCATGCTACTATGAGGGCATTTCTGTGGCAGGTAAACTGTTAGCATTAGCTGTGTTATAACTGCAGATACCCTGGTATATTCGGTATTAACAAGCTAAAGGTGCGGCATGCTTGTTTAGTTCTTATGCCCATTTGAAACCCCCCTCTCATTTGACTCCTCTTCATTCACCCATCTGCCACATCCTCTTTTATAATCTTCCTCTCAATAATTTCTCTTAAGTACTACTGTGCCTGTCTTGTCTCTGTCCTATACTTTCTTTTTATTGCTCATTTCCTCCTTTGCCTTGCCTATCTTCTCCCTAACTCCTCTCCTCTCCTCTCTCCTCTCCTATCTTCTCCCTAACTCCTCTCCTCTCCTCTCCTCTCCTCTCCTCTCCTCTCCTCCCATCGTGTCTGGGAGAGTAATGATTGTGTTTTGGCCTGCTGCGACTGCAGCTATATTTAGTAGTGCTGGCTAGGGGCTGTGAAAGCCTGCCTCCCTCTACGGCACTTAGAAGGTTTCAAGGAACCCCACAAAGCAAAAGAAGAGGAGGAGAAGGAAGAGAATGGGTAGAGGTGGCTTTAGTCAGAGAAGCTGGCACTCTCGCGATCACATTAGCTAATCCGAAGCAATTGTCTGCCAAGGCAACATGTTTCATTCTCTGTCTTTTTCTCTCTTATAATCTATCTCCCACTTCAGCTCCTTTTTCTTCATTTCTGTCCTCTTTTCCATTTCCTTCCCTGCCTGTTCCTTCTCGTCAAATGCCAACCTCTAGGCAGTGTTGTTGTTGTTGTAGTACTGTGCTGCTGCTGATGCAGACTCAGGCATGTGTTTCAGGTTTTTAAAGTGGTTTGAATTGTTCCAGTAAAATCAACAATGAATCTCAATGAGAGTGACCGCCTGCCAAGACAAACTTCAACCTCACTTACTCACTAGTCTTTGTTCTGCAGCTCTTCCTCTACACGCACTCTCTCTTTTTCTTTCTCAATTCACTGTTGGCACCTCGCGTGACTCCTCTGACTCCTCTCCTACTGTGTATTTTGTTTTTCCTCCTGCACGGTCGTTCCACCTTTCTCCAGCTCTCTCAGCCTCTTTTGCTCATTTTCTCTTCATGTGCTGCTCTCTCTTCTTCTCCCTCTCTGTCACTCTCTCTGTTGCTGAGTCAAACAGACGGATCTTGCCCTTGACAACATGGCTCCAATCATTTGGAAGGATTAGTACTTTTTTTTTTTCTCCTGCTCTCCCTCCAATTAGCATAGTGTGTTAACCATGTGTGTTCAAGAAGTGCACACACACACACACACACACACACACACGACCAACTGTGAAAATACAGACTAAGCCATATAAAAGGTTAAGTGATTATGTAGCCGTAAAACGAACTAGGGGTAGTGTGTGTAAAACCGAAGGGTAAAAGCATTATCATAATTCAATTCACTGTGATTCGGTTCTCCCTAATTTAATAGCGGCTTGTATCAACAAAATACATGCACCAGAACAGGACCTTTTCATAAAACAATATGATTCCATCCATTTTAATTAAATAACAAAAGTGGGGACGTCAGCAAAGCAGCTGTACGCAGTAGCAGCGCGCAGGTGGGGTGTGCAGGGCCAAACCATTTAGCCGACTCTGCATCATTTTGAAAAGGACTCTGCACTTTCTTGTTTAGTTGTTTGTCCTCAGACATCCTCAATTAACCTCCCTTATGCTATTACAACATGTATACAATTACAGTAGATAATGAAAAAGCATTAAGAGTGAAGATTACATAATGTGTCTCACTGCTTTTGCAAAATGCCCTTTTTTTTCAATGACAGGGCATGTAGATCTCTTCTTGTAAGTTTATGTAAAGGGTTTTTTTTTTTTTGCATCTTGTGTTGTATTAGTGCCAGGCTGTAGTGACCTTTCTCTGGCTGCTTAAAAGTCAACCTGCCCAAGGCCGCATCACATTGCGCCCTAATAAGACAGCGGAGGGGGAAGAAGGGCTTAAGCCGGATTTATGCCTTTGCCGTCGAGGTGCTCTGGCAGTGGCGCTGTAAATGAGTGCAGCATAGGAACTGATTTATAGTTCAGCATAAGATTTAACCCACTGATTGTCGTTGTGTGTGTTGGATGCTGTCAAAACTGCGGAATGCATTCATTACATACCATAAGTTATGGTGTTTAAATTGTTTCATGCTCCTGGTGATAAGACAATCATGGTGGAACTGGGAAAAAAAAGATATTTTCTTGCATGTTGTCTTCATCGTCTAATCCAATCTCTGTCATCACCAGAAACGTCTTTAAGATTTTGAAGTAACCAAAGCTGACCAATCACAGTGAGCCTTGTTGTCAGGTGCGGTAACTTTTAAGGAGGTGCTCGTCAGAACCATTGGTAGCTCCAGTAGAGCTACAGAACCATGTGCAACCTCTTTCTGCATCTCGCTACTTTTATCAGTCAGCAGGGCTTTTCAAGGGTTAAACTTTCTTCTGTCTTCCTCTGTCCTTTGGCTGGCCTTCTCTCCACTGTCTGTCTGTCTCTCTCAATCTCTCGCTCTTCCCCCACCTCTCCTTCTCAGGCCCAGCTCCTGCAGATGTTGCCTGTTAAAAATCTTCCTGCCAGGCCTCAGCTGGGCTATAGCAACACATGATGTCATCTAGACCCACCTCCCTCTCCCTCCCCTTTCCCTGCTCACGTGCAACCGAAATCCACTCCAGAACAGTCTCCGGCTGCCTGCCTGCCTGTGTGTGTTTGTGTGTGTGTCTCTGTGTGCGTGTGTTCTATTTTTTCCCTTTGGCTTCATTGTCTTTCTTGTTCTGTTCATCGTCCTTTTCATTTCTGTTCGAATTCTCTCTGCCAATGGCTGTTAGCAGGAGTGAACATTCATATCCTCTCTTTTCCTCTTTCTTTCTTTCTCTCTCCTTACTTCCATACTTCCCTCTCTCACCACAACAGAATCTAAACCAGCTCCTCTTCAACTTCCTCTTTATCCTGTCTCTTTTTTCCTCTTCTCATCATCACTGTCTTGCCATCCTCCTTTTCCACCAGACCAAATAATTAAAGAGAGAAAAGTGAGGGAGCCTTACTGAGCCCCCCCTGAAGACAGCCGGTCCGCTGAGCCCTCCTGTGGCAGGAAGCGGTCATGACAGCGTGTCTCTCGGACTCAACGCTTTGTCAGCAAACTGCGGCTGGACAAATATAGCAGCTGTCTGGACAAGTGCAGCTGTAGCAGTTAGTTGCTATTTCAGCTTCAGTGTAACACGAAATAAACACACACATTGAACTTTGTATTGATTTGGCTACTGAAACAATAAGAATTAGTCAGTTTAAACTTTGCGAGATTATGTGTCACTTTGGTAATTCTTTGAATAACGAGTACGTGGACAGTGTGCAGCTTTTTGTCTGACGCGTGCACACATTTCTTTGTGACACAAAATACAGTTGTGCTTTTTAGGCGGCCTTTGCATTCTCTCTTTCAGTCTCTATTTCACCCCCTTTCCTCTCCTGACTCCTTTGTAAATGCCTTTTCTTTCCTCCCTCTCTCCTTGTCACCCCTTGTTTTTCTATTGTGAAGGGGAGTGTGTGTGTGTGTGTGTGTGTGTGTTATGGGGAGTGATTGACAGAGGCAGGGTTAGGTTTCAGTCCCCCCTTATCTTTTAATGGCCTGGTCTTTGTGTCGACCCCCCGCCACCTGAGACGAGCACAATACAATACATGCACATGCACGCACACACACACACACACACACACACACACACACACACACACACATATACATACACACACAAGTGTGACACGAGAACCCTTCAAAGGCAAACCTGTCAATGGGCCGGCTGTCACCTCCCTCCTGTGGTGCCCCGACTGTGATTGATAACTCCATCTCTCCCATCCTCCCTCATTTCTTGTGCCTGTGATTCACTTCCAGCTGGTCTGGACAGAAAGTCGCTCAGATACTATAGGATAGATGCAAATTTTTTGTGCGTCTATCCCTAACTTTGCTTGGATGATTTAGAAATTTGAGAAGAAAATCATGTTTGCTTTTGTTTGGAAATGTTTTCAAGATGAAATATAACCAAATACAGAAGGAAAAAATAGCCCATTTATGTTAAAAGAGCTACCGAAACATGATCTTCCAGCTCAGCCTATTCACATATTGGCAACCAAATACTGATCTTTAACTTAACAAGATCTCCTAACACTGTATGTCTGTCTCTCTCACACAACACACACACACACACACACACACACCAGTCAAAAGGAAGGGAGAGAAGGAGAGAGAAAAGGGTATGAGAAACTCCTGGCACCTCTGAAAGTGGGCCATGGAAACACAGAGATGAGGAAGGAGAGAGAGAGAGAAATAGATATTCTTAGAAATGCATACAGGGGAAGCAGAAGTGGATGAAAGGACATGTTCAGGGAGTGAAGTGATGGTGAGAAAAGAGAGTGAGTGCATCAGAAAAAGCCAAATTGTAAGCCTGACACAAATGGAGAGACAGACAGAAATACACAATGGTTTTTGTACATGTCTTGATCTGGCGGTGCAGCTCTCTGCACTGAGGGAGAGGGCGACCGTGTTTCTTCCCACAGCTGTAGCCAGCAAGCCAGCCAAGGGAACCAGACACTACTGTACCAAACCTCTGATCTACAGCTGGGGGCCTCAAAGACACACACATCCGCATGCACGTACACACTCGCTCCCTCCCTCCCTCCCTTCCCTTCCCTTCCACTCCCTTCCACTCCACTGTCTCTTTCACATACACATACACACACACGCATAAACACACAGACTGAGCCTTTATTCATAGCACGAAAATTGAATTATAGCATTTAAGAAAACCCATAGCAAATAAAAGGCTGTTTTCATGCGCTCAGATGGGATTTTATTCCATCCCAATGACCCCACCTCCTACCTCATACTGTCCAGCCATCTGCTAGCAGAAAACCACAGAGCCATCCCCACTTTCCCCTCTCATGTCTACCATCTCTTTTTTTTTTCCCCACCCGTCCTAAACTGTTGTTTATCTCAGGATGTAGTGGTTTCAATAGCAGTTTGAGCTGTAGTTTACAAAAGTGTGCTGTGTTTGAAAGTATAGTGATCTAGACAGTTGACTGGCTCTTTAATGAATGGAGTAGGTTTCCACAAATAGCTTAGGCTGAATCTTTTACTGCAGAGCTGAGCATCTGAATGTTTGGCCTCTTCATTGTAGAGTGTGGGTATGCCTGTAGCAGTAGTTTAACTTTCATGGATATATGACTTGGTGTAAGGAACAACAAATCTCATAAGACAGGATTCTTTCAGAGATTTAAGCTAGTCCACAGCACTGTGATAAAGATTATTTATTCTGTTCATCTGATGTGTCCTGTCTCTCTCCCTCTCTTTCTTTGGATTTCAGGTCTCTAAAGTGAACGGGCTGACGCGGGCGGGCTCGGCACAAGCCGTCGGTGGTGCCAAAAAGAGCCGCGACTTCCGACTGCCGTCCAAAACTGTGAAGAAGTACACAGCCACCGTGTCCAAGGGCCACGTCACTTACACCAAAGCCAAACAGAAAGAACTGGGCAAGAAAACCAAACTCAGCAGCAGCAACAAACACAACAGCGCCGCCCCGGCACCATCGTCAGCGAACAATCACAATCAGCACAGCCAGCCAGCAGCCAGCAATGGGCTGGCCAACTCAGGAAAAGCAGCGGCACCAGCCCACCACAGCAATGCAAAAACCCGCAAACAGGTGCTACTATCCAATGGGCTGCACAACGTGGCTGCCGGTGCCCGCCTCAATGGCAGGCTAAACGGGCAGCGGCACAACACCCTGGCCAAGGAGGACGGGCAGAGGCAGTGCCAGCAGGGCCAGGGAGAGTGTCCAGGTCGAGAGGGGCTGCGTAACTCCAAGCGGCGCCTGGAGGTGGTGCTCAACTCGGTGGGGACAGCGGTCGTTGAGCAGAAAGCCAAATCCGCTGGCACTGAGGCTAAGAAGGCCAAACTTCAGCCGACTCCTCTGGAGACACGCAGCAGCAGTAAGAAGGTGGCCAATCAAGAGAAAGCTGCCATGCAAATTGCCGCCCCTACCACTCCAGTTTCTAATGGACATGAATCAGAAACACCCCCTTCTCCTAAACAAGCCCCAACTGTTACCCCACCGCCTACTCCCCCTCCTCAACAAGCCCCACCTCCTTCTACACCAGCAGCCAATGCGGAGCCGGTGAACCAGCGACCCAAGCGGGCATCGGCCGGCAAGCTGATGTTGATACGACAAGCACAGCAGCAGCAGAGCAGGTCTCATGGTCGGAACTCCTCTTCTTCCTCCCCATCATCAGGCCAGAATCACCCGCAGAATCCCAGTCGTGCCAGCACTACCTCAGACCCCCAACAAACCTCTGTGTCCTCCTCCTCCACAAACTCCTCTCTGCTTACTTCCGCCAACAGCCCCTGGACAGCTCAAACCAGCAGCCCTGCGGCCCGCCGAGCGTGACAAGGAGTGGGAGCGTGAGAAAGAGTTGACGCGCCAGAAGGAACGTGAGCAGGAGAAGGAGTGGGAGCGCCAGCGGAGCAGGCCAGAGGGCTGGGCAGCGCTGGGTGAAGTCCCCGTCTTCCGGCCAGCGCCGCGGGAGTTCCAGGATCCACTGGTGTATTTGGATGCGGTGAGGGAACAGGCCGAGGCGGCTGGCATGTGCCGCGTAGTCCCACCTCCGGACTGGCGGCCAGAGTGCAAGCTGAGTGAGGAGATGCGTTTTGTTACACAGGTGCAGAGGGTCCACATGCTGGGCCGGCGCTGGGGCCCCAACGTGCAGCGGCTGGCCTGCATCCGCAAGCACCTCAAATCTCAGGGCATTACCATGGATGAGCCACCTGTCATTGGTAAGTGAGCCAAACAGACAGACACACATATGTATATACATATGTTGACGTTTGAATTACCCAGGCGATGAGCCACACAGGCAACTCCGACACCCCGTTCCAAACTGAGGCCTCCTCTTCGGCCCTGTTTTCACGTGTTACACTCTCTCTCCCGCAGCTTTTGTGGAATGCAAATACAAGACAGTGATAAACTAGATCACCTACTCAGTATCCTGCAGTTTTGTTGCAATCTTGCTGTTTAAAGTCATGACAAAAGCAGCCAGAGAGCAAGCATCGCAAATATTGCTGCCTCCATTGGTATCAGTGGTGCTCTGAGAGCTTCAGTGGCATTCTGCCTGATGTTATCTCCCTGGTTATAGATGACAATAACAATGTGGAACAACTCGGTGAGGGGCCTGATGGGCTGCAAAAACAATATTTCCCCCAGATTGCCTTGTCACCTTCAATTTCTCACAATGACATCAGAATTTTACGAGCATTTAAACAGCCCCACTTCAGACAGAAACTGAATGTGTGAGTTTTTTAAATGAGCGTATATACACAGCCTGTGAATGCAGACTCTTTGTAATAGTTTACTCTGGTTGGAGTTACGCATGTGCTCTACTGTGCTGTGTTTGTAGCTTTTGCATACAGCTGTGTACAGATTAGCTCAGTGTGAGTAGTCAGTTATGTGGCTGTTAGCCAGAGAGACCTGGCAGCCAGTGACCCACAGTGGAGTGGCCTCTGCCAGCCAGGATGCCCTGGTTCCAAATGACTTCCTTTACTGTGCCCAGCAGATCAGTTCTGCATTAACAGTAATTTGTGTGTCTGTTTGGCGCAGTGATGGTTCAGATGATTTTGAAAGCTGATAGCTCAACTGGCCGTTTCAAATTAAATGAACTGGGCTGGAGGAAATGGCATGTTTAGCCACAGGAGCAGATGCTCCAAGATGGCAGTCCTCTTGATTTGATTTAATTTCTATGTTTTTTAAAACATGGGTTTAGACATGTGAAAACAGACAACTTGTCTATGTGTGCAGTCTCTGAATTAACCTTTTCTTTATCCTTCTGTTCTATGCAGGTGGCTGTGAAGTGGACCTGTCACGTTTTTTCCAGCTCATCAATGACATGGGCGGGATGCAGCAGGTGATGGACCTGAAGAAGTGGACCAAGCTGGCTGACCTCCTGCGCATCCCTAAGTCAGCGCAGGATCGGCTGGCCAAGCTGCAGGAGGCTTACCTCCAGTACATCCTCTCCTATGACTCGCTCAGCGCCGAGGAGCGCCTCCGACTGCAGGCCGAGGTGCTGCAGGAGAAAAAGAACCTGGAGTCACGCCGGGGCCCCCTGGAGGGTCTCATGGATTCCTCGGCACCCAGTGCTCTGATCCTGCCACGCTACGAGCCCAAGAACGGGCTAGTGGGCGGGATAGTGGGAGGGGCGACGGGGCACCAGCGCACCAATGGAGTGTATCACCATCTGAAGGAGCTGGAGGCTCAGGTCAAAGCGGGCCGGCGCCGGCTCTTCGCTCAGGAAAAACAAGGCAAAGAGGACAGGCAGCATGGAGAGGAGCGGGAGGAGGAGCAGGACAGGGGCGTTCTCAGTGACCAGCACAAATGTATTTACAAGGTGAGGATGAAGAAGACATTTGCTGTTTATGCCACACATTCGAAGCATACAGACAAGAGGCATGTAAGTGTATTTTTTTCGTTGTACTTTTTTCTGTTCTTTTCTTTCAAAAAGAAGTTTTATGATACTAAGTCATTAAGTGCTGTTAACAACTGTTAACTCTTATTGACTGTTTCAGGGCCAGTTATTCATTACAGCCCTTGCTGTGAGTTTTATAGTTAGGCTAGCACTACAGTGTATACACATCTGTGTGGATTGCTCCTCAGAAAGTCACCTACTGTCAAGAATTAGATTTTGTTTATCAGTATGTTGGTATCCATTATCAGGTTTGTTTTAGTCCCTCAGCCTACCAAGCTGCAAATGGCATGTCCTAAATATAACCATAAATATCCACATTTCTTTATATGGTAAATGGCAGACCCTTTGTGACTTTGCAGTTTTCAAAGGCCTCATTACTGCCCAGCCAGATGTCTGCGCTCTCACTACTGTCTGAATCAAGACTAATGTCACACATGCGGTGTGAGCAGTCTACACCTTTCATATTATCACCACTAAAGTCTTGTGTGTTTTGAAATCACTGTGTCAGTTCTTAAGTGACAAAATATTCACCCCGTCTTTGAAAGGAGCAAAGCTGCGCTGTAAATTGTTACAACATGCTACTGCTGGCTTTCTCCTGGGGACCATGTTTCTGTGGTGTTAACTGCAAAGATGTTGATGCCTACTGAAATGCTTATTCAGTTTTCTTAGTAACATTATCATTCTGGCTCACATGTTACATGCAGCAGTACTTGTAAATATGTCATGTAGCTGCACTGTAAAGACCTGTTTTTTGGTGCGAGAGTGAGGGAAAATGTGAAATGTTTCTGTGCAGCTGTGTGTGTGTGTGTGGGGGGTAAGGTGGTCAATAGTCTCGCTAGTGTGTGTGTGTGTGTGTGTGTGTACGCGTTCACTGCACATTAGACGTACTCCTACCTCCCCAGCCTGCTAGCAGCTGTGTTGATTCTGGCTGGCTGAAATGTAGGTCAGAGAGAAGGCAGTAACCCCCCCCCCCCCCTTTTCAAAAAACACCCCAACCCTTCCTCTCACCCCTGCCCCGCCTCTCCTCCCTTAAAACCCCGCCTCCTTGGGCTCCCCTCCACCCTTTAATCCAGCCCTCTCTCCCCATGGCTCCTCTCCTTCAAGCCCCATGCCCTTGCTCTTAGCCATTTTCCCCCCCAAAAAATCTCCAGTCCTCTCGCCGACTCTCTCTCTTTCTCTCCGAACCCACTCCCCACATGCACTGTCCTCTTGCCAAAGCCCTCTGCCAATCCCCCCCCACCCACCCTACCCGGCCACAGGCGTACATGTATGCATAGGCTAGCAATTCTTTGTACACATTCAGATTTCCACAGATGCAAACACATACAACACGATGTGAGAATTCAGGTCTCGTCGCACATACGGTGTGCACAAAAGTGTCATTTTGATGTTTGTGTGCATGTATTTGCAGCATGTTGATGAGGTCATTAAGACAACTTTGTCTCTGTGTTGGCGTTCCCTCGCTCTCTCACATTGACTCTTGCACTGCACAATACTCCACCCCATTTTGAATCTGGATCCCATTTGATTTTTTTTCCTTCTTCCTCCTGTTCCTTTGGTAACTAAATCCCTCTGCATGACCTCCCTCCTGAAGAACTGAGATATTGTCAACAGGCTTGACCCAGTACAGTCCATAGACATCTGAGTTATAGAGGCCGCTATTCAACGTAGTGACATGTGAATGGCTGTCACCACACTGACAGGAAGGCTTGTCTAAATATGACCCATCACTCTTCTCTACAACACAGATTTGTATGCATTTTTCATCAGGAGCGGCCCCCGAGAGGAGGTTATATTTCACTTTTTCTATCAAGAGAACAAAGTGCATGTCAAGGGTATAATTATCTCTAATTACACCAGGAAAGGCTTGGATAAGTGCTGCTACTGACTGGCCCAAAGAACAGCTTCTCAGTGCTTACTAGGTCACTACTATACTCTATTATTTAACTGCTTTATTTTACAACTCTAGCTACTGTAATAATAAGAATATAATGTCAGTCACTTAAAAAAAAAAAAAAACATCTGCTCACCTAAGAAGGAAAAAAAAAGAAAAGAAAGACAAACCATCACTGTGAGGATGAGGAATTCGCAAGGTCATCGTTCACCAGAGTCCATACATCCCCAGGCCTATAGCCCGGCAGATTTATGGCCACCTTCAAAGCCTCTCTGTAGCAGGAGTCTGAGGGAGAGAGGGTCAAGTGCAGGGGAGATGTATCGGGGACTTATAGAGAAACACATACACATGTACAGTGAATACATTTCAACGCACGCACATGCATTCTTTTGATGCTTCCCCTCTGACTTTTTGACTCAAACAAACATGCAATGGGAAAGAGAGCTTGCAGCTCATTGATGTCCAGCAATGTTTTCTTTGCTTGTTGTTTTTATTCACACTGTCAGTTCATATTCCCTATAGTTGCTTTTCCATGACCGAAGACTATAAATATGTGAAGTGGAGTCTGGTGTTTTTTAGCGTGCTGTGACTCATGATGTTTAATGTTCCTTTGTTGCAGGGGAAATCGGTGTCTTTGACTAATTTCTTCAGGATAGCCCGGAACACCATGACCATGTGCTTTAACAAGGAACCAGGGGCTGCTGAGGTTGAGGTTAGCACGCTGACATCTTTATTAATCTAAAATGACTAAAATGGCCTCCAGTGGCCAGGCTTAAAATTTATGACATTACTTGTCAGATGAAACATCACCTGAAACCTGTACCCTGTTTCATGCATTCTTATGTTGTTGTTTTTTTTCTTGCAGCAAGAGTACTGGAGGATTGTGGAGCAAAGAGACAGCCATGTGGCGGTGCATTGTGGGAAGGTGGACACCAGTACACATGGCAGTGGTTTCCCCACAGGAAAGTCAGAGCCATTTTCAAAGTAAGTAGCCACACTCACTCAAGTATGGACAGAAAATTCTGCCTGTGTTTGAAGACAGCAATCTCAATCTATGAATCTCTGCTAACTGGTCCAGGTATGCTTGTGTACCCACGGGAAAAAATGTACAAATGACCATTTTGTATTCTCTTCAGACATGGATGGAACCTCACTGTCCTCCCTAATAACTCTGGATCCATTCTGAGGCATCTGGGTGCTGTGCCTGGTAAGGACACATGGAAAGGCAGTTCTGTGCAGCATAAAGGCTGTAGCTGTTCAATAGCAACCTCACAAATTTAGCTGTAAAAAAAAAAAAGATTACACACACACACACACACACACACATACATATATATATATATATAATATAATATATATATACATAAATGACTTTTTAATTGCATCTCCTCATTCTGTATAATCTATAGTTGGTAATAACCCATGCTCTTATTTCTCTCTGTCTCTGAAAAACCATCTGTCTCCCCAGGGGTGACCATTCCCTGGCTAAACATTGGCATGGTCTTTTCTACCTCATGCTGGTCTCGAGACCAAAATCGCCTTCCATATATTGATTACTTACACACTGGTGCTGATTGCATTTGGTAAGTATGCGCTGGGCTCCCTTCTCTGCATCACTGGCATTGTGTGTGCAAGAAAAAAAATCTGCAAGCAAATTTTTAAATATGTGTAAAATTAGCGTGGAGAATCGGTTAGAAAAAAGTAATGTCCTTGATGTGCATTTTCCTCCTGCAGGTATTCTATCCCTGCTGAGGAGAAGGCTAAGCTGGACAAGGTGGTCCATACACTGCTTCAGGCCAATGGTACCCCAGGACTAGAAATGTTGGAGAAAAACATCATGGTGAGCGTTTTCTCTGTTAAAAATTCTAATATATTTCTATGCAGCATTTTCATTTTTTTTTCCCCTCAGTCTTATTCTTTCATCTCTCTGAAGCCACTTCATTTCCAGAAATATACAGTTAGAGAAGTATTAAACCTTTTTTCTTTCTTTCCATCTCTTCCTCCTTCACCCTGCAGATCTCTCCAGAGGTGCTGTGCCGCGAAGGTATCAAGGTTTACCGCACGGTCCAGCGGAGCGGCCAGTTTGTGGTCTGCTTCCCCGGTGCCTTTGTCTCTAAAGTGTGCTGTGGCTACAGCGTGTCAGAGACGGTGCACTTTGCCACACCGCACTGGATGAACCTGGGTTACCAGGCCGCAAAGGTCAGCACATAAATTAAGGCGGGCAGAGCCTCACTATGTGTCATGTGTTTAATAAAGGAACATTCTGTGTGTATATGTGGAAATCAAAATGTGCAGTAAGGGATGAAAATATTTTCTATAAATGTGATCTGTAAAATCTAAATGTCTTGGGTTTCTTTGGAATTAATATCAGTGATTTGATATAACAGCTGTTTGTTTTATTTCACTCCTGCTTTGTAATTCCTCCCAACACTGGCCCCCTGTGGACAGTGGCAGTTAAACCCCTGATTTATGTAGAGTTGATTGAAACTGAAATGGATAAATGAACGTAGAACCTTGAGCTTGATTCTCTAATCAGCCAGCGTGTTGAACTGTGAGAAGTAATTGCTGCTGTAAGTCTCCCCCGGAGGTGTATTTAGAATTTTTTCTTTTTGTGATCATGAGCAAGCCTCCAGACCATTGGACCTCATTATAGCTGTAATAGGAGAGGAGAAGAAAATGTTCCTTACTGTCATTACGGGCATTATGGTGATGGAGGAACATATACCTTCAGCAATGCCATCATATTCATAGCCACAGCAAAGATAATTCTCAAGGCTAATATGACATTCATACAGTGTACGGTGTTGTGGTGCAATGCCTGAAACATTTTCTGCCAAATAATAAACATTTTTACTAAAAATGAGAAACAGGAGAAGTCAAGAAATATTGATCTGAGTGTACAGAGTTTGTGGTTACACTGCAAACACACTGAAACACACAGTTGGAACTTATCAATAATTTCACTTAGTTAAATATCTGTTTCGGGAAGCTACCTGCTAATTTTGAGACTTAAACAAAAGTACATTAAAATGCATCAAAAAACAGTCTGTTGGTGATTTAAAGAGAATCTGAATTTGTGGTCTGCTCTGATTTTGCAGGACCTGAAATGTCGTCATATAGCCAAACCCTTCTCCATGGAGAAGCTACTGTACCAGATTGCTACAGCTGAGTCCAAGAGGGACAATGGCCTTCTCCTCACCACCATCTCCGCCCTACTCAAAGACCTCAGGTAGGATGCAGCAGTGCAAACGTACACACATGCTTACATATTACATACAATATACAATATACCATTATTATTCTAAACTGCATAAATTAACCTGCAATTGAGAACTTGTTAAAATGTAACCCTGTCATTTCCCTGAGGGAAACAATCAAATATTGCAGGACTGATATATTCATGTTTTCTATTCCTGTATGTGTGTTATTTGTAGAGGAAGTCCCACTCTCTCTTTTCCCCCAGAGCAATAAAAAAACACAAAACTTAATGTACCGTGATACAGTTTGTGCACCAATTTTACAGGATGGCAGCAAAGGTTTTCTGTGTCTTTGTTGTCCAATAGGAACATAGAGATGCACCAACGGCAGGAACTTTACAAGGCAGGTTTGCACTCCTCTGCTCGCTACGGCACGCATGACGGCAGCCTTGGGTCCAGTGAGGGACGCAAGAAGCCCCGCGGGAAGTGGCTAGCACTGGAGTCTTCAGAGAGACGCTGCCAGATCTGTCAGCATCTCTGCTACTTGTCCATGGTGAGAGCAGAGAGCACAGGAGTTAAACACACTATGTTCTATTTCTGAAATGCCATATGTAGTGCCAGTTCAGATACATTTTGGTATTGTACCTACACAGTAATATAGTAAACACAATCTGGGTCTATCTTTTTTTCAGTCTGTATTATTTAGTAATATGCCCTGCAATAACTTAAAGCTGTGCCTATTATTACCACCTGCTATACATACTAGCATTTTTCTTTATTTAAGTACTTATTCTTCTTCTTTTATGGCTCAGTTTTTCTAAAGTAAAGTAAATCAAACAATGAAATTTTACAACAGTGGTATCAAATTAAATGCCATAATATTCTATTATATGTAAACTCACTTACTAACTTGCCAGCAGCATAATACACTAGGAGTGGAAGATGTATAAATGATTTATCAGGTTTCCCACTACAGTATCTCAGTAACAAGAGAATTCTCAGCTGAGTGTCTGGTTTCTGTAATAAATATGTCTGTTTCTGTTTCCATCTGTGCAGGTGGTTCAGGAGACTGACAATGTGGTCTTCTGTCTGGAGTGTGCCCTGCGCTATGTGGAGAAGCACAAGTCCTGCAGAGGCCTTAAGATGATGTACCGATACGATGAGGTGAGCTGACTGCTTTGTGTTTCTGCCGTGGTTCAGTTCTCTATCTGTCCAGGTGGGGGAGACATTGGCCAGGTTTACACTGTTCCAGGAAGCCGATTATTCACCATGACGGCGCTCATGCACTGTACTTTCTTGAGCCTGTGCTGTAATTCCTAAGCAAGGGATCAACAAAATAAAATGAAAACCAGAAAAATGCACATTGTTGAAATGGTTTAATTTTTAATCTGTCTTTTTCCTTCTCAGGATCAAATCAACAGTTTGGTGAATCAGGTGTGTGGCCGGGCCATGTTGAAGAACAACGGTGGTGGTGGCGGCGGGGGAGTCGTCGTCAGCGGAGGAGGGGGACCCTGCCTCGGCTTAAGCCCCGCCAAAGCATCGCCGGCCAAGCGAGGCCCCCGGAAGCGTGCCACTGTGGAGGTGTCCCTGGCACGTCTGTCGTCCAGCCACATACCCAAGGCCGCGGCTGTGTCCTGAGGGGGAGAGGGGGACAGGGGGGGGCACCTCGACATCGCCCACCCTGTGCGCTGTGCCCTCGTCCCTCCCTACACCCTCCTCAACTCCCTTGTTTTTTTTTTTTTACATTACGCAGGATCACTATCAATCCCTCCTCCACCAGTCAATATTTAAGATCGATTGTTTTTGAGCTTTGAAAATCCCCCTCACCTGACCTCAGTCCACCCCCCTCCCTCCAAAAAATATTCACCTCCCCCCTTAGTATGACAGGCTTGTTTGTTAAAAAAAAAAAAAAAAGAAAGAGAAGAAAAAAAAAAGAAAAACAAGTTGTCTTTTTTGCACTAGTGTGAAAGAAGAATTTGTTTTTATTCTGGATGATTTTAGAATCCCCATCCATCCCCCCCGAAGTCGTCCTCAACAAGATTACAAGCATTAAGTGTAACGTTGACAAGAAGACTTGATGGGCCCTGTTATACCCTTTACCTCCACCTCCCCTACCCTCCCTTCACTGAAATGGGTTGCATTTGTTACCTTTTTCTTGCATCACTTTCTCCTGCCCTCGTCTTGCCCTTGAGACTGAACCCACTGAACCCCATCCCTTCTCATCACACGTCACTCAACTGTGAACATGGGACGAATGAAAAGGCGGCCTTTTTTTCCCCTCCCTGGTTTTCTGAAATGAAAATGATATCAAGTAGTTACCCAAAGTTTCTCTCTGTCCTTGATCTGAGGAAGAAGAGGCCCTCTTTTTTTAATTGATTTTAGGCGTTTTTGAAAAAAAGGGGGGTTGGCGACGCGAGGTAAAAACTTGAAAGACAGATGATGTTGGTTTATTGTTGGTTGGCTATGTTTTTTCAAGTTCTATTTTGAATTTTAGCTTTGTTTTTTCTAGGTTTTTTGCGAGACGTCTTCTGTGTACTTTTTTTTTTCGTCATTGTGGATGTTTCTGTTCGTTGGTGGATGTGAGAGGGGGCAGAGCTACAGCTGCTTGACCTGTGAAAGGTCACCGCTCACCTCACTTCCTGGTAGTATGGAGGGATCCCTCCTTCGCTAGCGAGTGAAAATCGTGCCTGATACTTAGCGAGGAGATCCATTTTATTGGTGCTGTTGGTTATAATTACTGTATAACAACACAAAAAATTTAAATCTTTGGGGGTTAGCGCCTGCTGCTGTCTTAACAGCTAGCTCACGCGCCCCCATCCCACAGGGCAGAAAAGCTTTCAGGCTTTTCTGGTTCTAGATGTGCAATCGTGTTAACATTCCATTCTTCCAGTCCTCTTGTTTCATCTGTACCAGTAAACATTAATTATTATATTATATTATTATTATTATTTTGTGTTTTTTTTTTTTTTTTTTTTTTACTTTTGTTGATCTGATGTGTTATCTCAAGTAGAGCCACTAGTCAAAGAGTGTAAAATGTGAAATATCGAATCCAAGTTTTGTTTGTTTTTTTTTTTTTCTTTTATTGTCCTTTATTTTTTTCGGCTTTTGCATTTGTTCCATTTTCCAGATATATATAAGTGATTTTTAGAGAGAGGAAAAAGTCCAACACAAACAAAACATCAACTTTTTTTGTACATAATCCTGTAAATTTCTTTAAATACTTGAGCCTTTTTCTGGGGTTAAGGAAGAAAGAAAGGAAGGGAGGAAGGAATATGGAGAAGAGAGAAAAAGTTCCAGAGGAGAGTGCTTGATGAAGAAAAAGCCTTACATTTCCCTTTCTTCATCCGTGTGAGTTTGATGCTTACAGGGTTGCTCTGGTAAACGTGTATAAAAACTTTAAGTGCTGCTTATATCACTAAGAAAGAAGATATTGAGTAGCCAATGACTGCCCCCAACCTAGTTTTGTTTGTTTAGCTTTACTTTTTTAAAGAAAAGGGAAAATGAGATATGTTCACAAAAAAAAATATGGGTTTTTACATTTTCATTACTGAAAATTCAACAAAAATGTAGTAGCTACTCATGTTGCACTGAGCTTGCCAGTGGTGACTGTCAAGGAAAAATCCTATAATCCAGTTTGTTGGTTGTCGTCCCTCGCAGAAGACTGAACTGTTTTAGGACTATTTAATGAAATACCAAGTCGGGTGTTTTCAACATAAAAAAAAGTGGTTGTCAAGTTTTTATGGCCTTACAATATATTTTATTTTGATGGGATTTTTTTGTTTGTTTTTCAGTTCTTTTATTGTTTGTTTGTTTCTTCCATTTTCTACAGTATAAAATACTTGCTCACAGTGGGGTCTCTGGTGACTTAATTTATTAGTGCCGCATCTCGGCCTTTCCCTCCACTTGGAAAGAGAGTCTCATGTTGGTTATATTGACAGTTTTTTACTTTTGCAATTTGTACTTAAGGTTTAATAAAAACTTACCGACAATTCACTGTCATTTCTTTCCAACCTGTTTGTGTGTCTCTTTGTGCACAGACTTTTGACATGACTTCAACAATAAACAGAGCATTTAGATTTCATGTATTGGAAAGTATGGCTTCAGATCAGTTATCTCAGTTAGCTCATTTTTCACATAATGGGTATCAACACTGTAATTTAAGTTTCCAGATCAAAAGCTGTAAAACAGTTTAACATCCTTATAGATCATATTTTTTGTCCTCTATATTTCTTTTTTTTCCCTGTCCTCCCAGTAATATGGTGACACCTTATATTGTATTCTCAAGTCTATGATTTTCAGTAAAACAGAAATTTCAAATGTGATCTCTGTGAAAGTGTTTAAGTTTTCCATGTGTGACTTGTCTCCCCATGCACATTCACCCGTCACCCTAAATGTTTTCATACTTACAGAAGACTGATGTAAACCTGCGTCTGGCCTGAAAATGTTTAGAGCAACATATTAGAGTGAACAATGTGTATATGTTTAAAAAACAGTCCTGTCATATTGAGGAGAACACACACATATTTTTAAATAAAAAACCCACAGAACAGCTGTGTAGTTTTTCCACAAAGAGTTGGTTATATTTGATGAATAACTAGCAAAAAGCAAATGCAAGTTGGGCAAAGTCAGCTGAAGTCTCCCTCCTATGTCCCTATTTGTTTTTTTTTTGTGTATTACGTCAGTGAAATGCACCCTGGGGGCAGTAAGTGATTTTTCTATGACGACCACAGGTTCTCAAAATGCCTGCGGTTTGCGTTTTTTACCGTTGCTCAAATGGATCACAATAAGCTTTTATCAAGTGCTAAAAGTTGAGTGAAAATGCTGTTGGGTTTGGGAAGTGTGGAGGCAAAGGTAACGTAACTTGAATGGCTATATTTACCTAGCTAACTGTTTCCTTAGGATACTTAGTAGTATTAAAGTAATTGTTCTTTCTTGTAACTGTAACTGACCAATAACAATACATGGCAACAGTAACTAACAGTAAGGGCAAAATGTGCAACTTTGTCCACCCACTTGTAGCTGTTTTCTCCTTAATATCAGCAAAGCCACTGCAGACCGTTGTGTCTGTGCAGTTAACCTGGGTCATCAGAGAGGTAAGCCCATGTCGGATGCATCGTATCTACAAGAGGAGACAATGAAGTCCTGAGACGATCAACAAACACACCCAGAGATGGTGCAGAGGCCTTGCTGGATCTCTATAAGTCAGCCGAGAATCCAGGGGACATCACTGAGATGTTACAGGGTCAACAAGATAAACTAAACTGAATTTATGAGTGTAGCCATCAGCCAGTATCTCAGATTATAGTTGGATAGGACAGATATGATTCTGACCTGTAAGTGGTGGAAGAAGTATTAAATTCACTTAAACTTAGTAAAAGTACTAAAATACTTAAAATACTCCATTACAATTAAAAGGTCTGCATGAAGGATACAAACAAACCCCAGTATGATATTTAATATCATATTTAAACCACTGAACTGTAAAAATGTTGCCCACAATACTGACCCACTATATTTTCTAAATTCAACACTAAATATTGAGTGCAAACATGAGGCACAAGCCAGAAGAGATGATGATGATGAGAAGAGACCACTTTCCATACAGGAGAAGCCTCTGTGCTTCAGACCCATCAGCTTCTCATACTCTCTGCTGGCTTGTGTCTCATGTTTGCACTCAAAACTGACAACAGTGCACAGAAACAAAAAGGAAAAAATGACTGGCAATTAAATATTTAGTGTTGAATTTGGAAACTCAGTATTGTAGCCAACACTATTACGGTTCAGTGGTTTAAATATTGACAATCATCCTAACCCCTATGCCTCACCTTACCTTATAAACCTGATGAAAATCTGATGTAAATCTGATGTTGACCCCTGTGCTAGTCTTACCCAAAATCTCACCTCTGTCTTTTCCTAATTCAAACCCCTAAACACCTTGTTGTGACTGTGGTGAACTTGTGTGCCTCCATGTAGCATATGGCCTTAATCAGGGTTTTGGATGGTTGCAGAGGGCTAGTCTTAAGAATTTAATTAAGCTTAGAGGCAGTTAGAAGAGGTTAGCTCTTCTAGCTAGAAAAAACCTGGCATAGTTCTCCAAGGTCTTTGTGAAGTAGCTGCAGATTTCTTTTCTTTCTTTTTTTATACAGTGAATAATATAACAAGCTTTTAAATACAACACATTGTTAAAGATTAAACTGGTGTTTTCCAATCTTTTTTGGCTCCTGACAGTGTGTAGTCAGGGCCACATTTCAGAGAATTGTTATCATCTTCACCAAATCGTGATTTTTCTCTACAAACTTCTCACGCAGCTTCATTTCAGTAAATATTCAAATGATCCAATATCTCACCAAAAATCAAAGATTGGAGAACAAGCCCAAAAACTGAAAACAGATTTGTGAATCAGAACTTTGTTTTTTTTTTTCTTTTCCCTTAATCATCTCATGAACCCTCAGATTTATCTGGTAACCCTCTTCATAAAACTTGCTCAAACTACCTCTACCTGCAGCAGCTGCAGTAACATGCTGCTTACACACTGATGCTTAAGGATTAGTCAGTGAATGAGGTCATATATAATAGGTACCAAACTGGTAATTTTACTTTAATAGTTTAACCACATTTTGCTTTATGCTACTACTGAAGTAGGATTTTTCATGCAGGACTTGTACTTGCTACTGTATTGGTACTTTAACTTAAGTGAACTGAATACTTCCTCCACCACTGCTGAGAATTTACTTAAGTTTCCATGCATTATTTGTTGTTAGAATCATGTCTGTCTTATCCAACTATAATCTAAAATGCTGGCTAGTGGCTACACTTACTGATACAATTAATTTACCTTGTTGATCCTGCAGCATCTCAGTGATGTCCTGTGGCTCTGGATTCTCGGCTGACTCATGGAGATCCAGCAAGGCCTCTTCATTATCTGTGTGTTTTTGTCGATCGTCTCTGGACATGGGCCTAGCTCTCTGATGACCAAGGTTAACTGCAGGAGCCCAGTCTACAGACACAACGTTGTTTACAGCACTAAGGAAGCCTAAAAAGAACAACAAAGTTTGTTATTGTAAAAGAACTGACATCTGCTATTTATGTCATTCTTTTTATCATTTATATTCCATTGTGGACCTAGGCAAGTTGTAAACTAATTCATTAACTGAAAAAATAATTGGCAGTGTTCAATAATGAAAATAATCATTAGTTGTGGTCCTAATTTAGCCATGCAGATAATCCACTGACCTCACTATAAACTTTTTTGGAGCAACTACTTGGTAGGAAGCTTTTCCAATTTAAACAGAGAAAATGCATTACTGTATATACTGTAATTGTTCTTTTTCTTTTTCTCCTGTATGTGTTTGTGTTTTTCAGTACTGTGTTATTTTGGGATGGAGGCAGAAATCTGAAGGGAATTTTAAAACCTGGGCAAATAAAACCAAAACTATCAGCATTGCTTGATAGATATTAGCTAGAGGCAAATGAAAAAATTACTAACCCTTTTTACAACAAGACGAATGTCAAAGACACTGCAGTGAGAAACAATTCTCTCTAGGTAAAAGATGCAAACAGGCTGGACTGTGACATTATCAAGTTCCACAGGAAGCAGCAGCAGCAGGTGCAGGATACTAGAAGTGCTCTTCTGTTCATTCAACACAGAGCTTGTCGCTCTATTCACTCACCACACATCACACATGCTGCACACATACAACTACTGGAGGGCCCTGTAGTTCATCATAACCTTAATTAAAGTGCACTGGATTGAATGTCACACATTAACACCAACTGTTTACTATTCACAATGAAGTGACACGTCCACTCCAAGCCTTCAAATGCCATTTACTCTCAGCATAACACTAATATTGCTTTTCCTTATTTTTCAGTTTAAAAAACATTTACTGGCAATAATGAATATATACATGGTAAAATATTCTCCCCCAAGAGAAAACTGCTGTATTTCCAAACCACTCGTCATTCCAGCTGAATACGCTATCCATCTATCCGTTCCCTTGCCGTGTCAGCTTTCCATTTGTAAAGAGCTCAGGCAAGACTGTAAATCAAGAGTGAGCGCACAGGGACTGTTAACATGCTCAAACCCTAAATCCTGTTCATAGTTCATTCTTTAACTTGTCCCTGAAATGCTTAGATGAAAATTAAACAATGCTGGGGGAGAAACATTTATTACCAACAAGTCAGAAATTGTAGGCAAGGGAAAATAAAGGAAGGAGTAATGCTGTCACATTGCACAAATGTCAACATTTCTGTACAAAAAAAAAAAAAAAAAAAAAAAAAAAAAAAAAAAAGATTTAGATACAGTTAAACCTTCTGGATGTTGTCCAGTGCATAGCACACAGTCCAAACATGTTTTTGGTCCACGTTCAAAGGAATGGCAAAGGGTAACTCTCCTGTATGTGTTTGTGTTAAATCACTGATGTCACGGTACCTGAACTTCACCAATCTGTCAGCCATACAGTACGGTGTGGTATATAACCCACTGCCAAGTGACTGCATGCCATGTTTTATCAAAGCCAGTGGCACAAAAGTATTATCTAATTGGTATTATATATTTGAAATATTGCAGAATCTTGCTTATAAACCAGTTAAAGGAGAGCAAGAAGCTTTGGGGATTCAGCTTATCTATAACATCATAAAAAATTCATCCATGTGACCCCTGCAGATAATTTGTCAAGTGCCTTGTGTTAACTTTTCAGCAGTTACTGTATTAAAGGGTCAATTCACTCAAATTATGAAAATAAAATCTAATCAGCCCAGACTTTGAAATAATAATAACAAAAAAAAAAAGTTCTGTGTATTATTTGGCATAACCAGGATGTTATCACACATGGATATGTCAAAACCTGGGCAACTATCTGCCTGGACTAGAGGTAAGTGAGAAAACTTTGTAATTGGACCCTTTAAGTGATGGCAGACTTACAACATTAAGTAAGTTAAAATAAGACATACTTTTAGTGCTTATAAACTTATTTTACTTTTGTTACGTGTAGTAAGTTTTAAAAATAAAATGTCATACTCCTGGCAGAGCTGATGATAGCCTCTTAATTTTGTCAAGGATTTGGTAGTTCAAAAAACCGTCATATATTTATATTCAGCAGAAGTTTCACCATTGTCCATCACATATAAAAATGCACAACAGCACAGTAAATGCTGAAGTATTAGCACAGAGCATGACAGGACGTCGTCTCTATGGATGATTTTAGTGTATACTTTTTTTTAATGTCTCTATCACTTATCAATTAACAGGCCTCTCCTTGTCTCAACATGCACAAACACAGAAACAGAATATTAGAGCATTCTCAGAATAATGCCAGACTATTATTGTGCATGTTAAGTCATTCAATCCTATTATGCTAAAGGGAACTCAAACCTATTTTACAGGATTCAATTAGAATTGAAAGCGCAGTGGTTTTTTAAGGCAAGGTCATGTGGCAGTTAGTGCAACCTCAATGTATTTTCTTTCATATGTTTTTCTTCAATATGAAAGGAATTGGAGAAGAGAGCCAATATTGTTATGTATCCAAGTTTGATTTGGCAGCTCTGTGTGTTTGTGTGTTTGTGTTTGTGTTTAAATCCAGTCCAACTCTCCTCAAACCTTCTGCCTGGTCTCCTCACAGTCTTTGCTGGTCTGGTCCTCTTGGTCCACCCTGTCCACCAGCGCTGTGTCAGGGAGCACCTCCTCCTCATCCAGGGTCACCACCACCGGCGGCCTTCTCCTCCTCCCTCCACCCCCTGATCCTCCGACGCCGCCGCCTCCTCCTTGTTCAGTCTCCTCCTCGTCTTCGTCCTCCTCCTCCTCCCCGGCCTCTGTGTCCTGGCTGGCTGAGTCAGTGCAGGTGGATGAAAGGGAAGAAAGCTTGTGGCGTAGCTCAGCCTGGGTGGGAACCTGGAGACTGATCTCTGTGGTGAAGGACTCAACATCAGGACCTGAGAGAAAGAGAAGTTGCTTCGATTATTTCAGACTTTGGTTTAAAAAGGATACATACCAACATAGGTTGTAGGATGGTAGTTAGGTGGATTAATAATGCTGCTGCTGACCAACAACTTCAGAGAAAAGCAGAGATCTTTGGATCTCTGTTCAAGGTTGTTGCAATTACTTTATAGGTTTTACTTAAATTTGGCCAAGCAGTCGCCTACAGATGTAAAATATAGCAGAGACTTACTTGCATCATATTATTTTTAGACAAAGACAAGCTGTCAGTTGAATGCTGTAGGTCGTTCACTGTAACAAGACATTTCCCAAGCAGATGTGGACAGATGGTGTCGGTACATCATGTCTAAACATTATGCTTGTCAATCATCTGAGTCATATTCCTGCTTCAGCACATTCTTTGATGCAACTTTGCTGTAGAAAGTTATTTTAGCAC
Source organism: Lates calcarifer (assembly GCF_001640805.2). NCBI lineage: Eukaryota > Metazoa > Chordata > Actinopteri > Centropomidae > Lates > Lates calcarifer. Next base: position 12,214,133 of record NC_066835.1, on the reverse strand, counting down.
TCATTAAATGTTGTGTGCATTATTATAGTTTGAATGAAGCAGGTGTGCCTGGCGCGGGCATGTGCGTTTTCACCTACCTGTGACAGGTGAAGCAGCGCTGTTGTCCTCTCCCCCAGAGTGCAGAAACACATCCAGGGCCTCATGATCAGACATGTCCATCAGATCCATCTGCTCCAGCATGTCAACGTTCACCTCCATGGATGACATGCTTCCTATTGGCTCTGGATACAACACGGGACAACAAGTTATTCACCTCACACAAGGCTAAAGCAGCAGAAGGCAGCAGCAGCAAGGGGCTGAGTCCAGGAAGAGAGGCACCTTGTGTGTTTTTTTTTTTTTTTTGTTTTTTTTTTTTTTAAATTCTGAAATTTGCCAAGCAGAAGCAAATGGGCACACTGAAGCTGGATGGTATTTGAAATGAGTAACCTCCTGTACATGGAACATTTTGTTGATCTTATGATCCAAAGCATTACCACAAATAATGAATTGGCAGGTGTCACTGTGTGTAGGAAGCTGTGTATGAAGGCAACAAGCAACATCTACAATATCATTAAAGGATAGGTTTGCATTTTTCAAGTTTATCTTAATACTGGCATGCCCACATGTACACTGAAAGAGTAATAGTCACTGCACAGTCCTCATTTTCCAAAGAAAACACAAAAAAGAAGATGTCTACTTGATTTGACTGACTTAAACTGCTGATCCATATTATCTTTGGCAAAACTTTGAAGACATTTTGGCACAGAATGAGGAAAGTGAACT